>NW_010972875.1:1884500-1922010 GCF_000737465.1 Haliaeetus leucocephalus | reverse complement strand
CCCCCCCGCCCCCCCCTCCCCCCCCAAATATATTGGGCAGAATAGGAAAACCAAAAACATCTAGAAGTGGTGGTACAGTAGTTTACACGTACTAGTAATACTTTTTTATATTATTTTATTTATAATTTTAAATTGCTGGGAATGTATTGAAAAATCAAGTCTCTACCATTGAAAACCTTCAATGGTTCTGGTATTTATTTTTTTTTTAAAAAAAAGCTTTTTCAGTACTAATTTAAATGCTTTATGAAGCTGAATGCAAAGTTGTGGTTTGGGTTTGGTTTGGGTTTTTTTGTGCGAGGATTGTTTGGGGTTTTTTATTAAGTTTATGAAATAAATGTGTTAGTGTGTATTTTGACTCAGAAAAATGTAGACAGACTCATGACAAAAACAGATCTTTATGGAAAATTTTTGTATCTCTGAAGCACAGAGATTGAAAGTATTCATGTCATACTTTTGGACTTAACTGCACATTCTAGTCTGAAAAGATTCTTTTAATTAAAGTGTGCTGGTGGATTCTTTCCATCTTATCCTAGAAGTGAAACAGAGGAGACTTTTTTTCCCCCAGTAATTAATATCATAATGGCATCAATATTTAAGAATACCTTTCTTATTAATAGATAATATATATTAATAGATATCTATTTAAATGTAATACATAATTACGTATATATTATATGTAATTAGTTTTATTTTTGATATAGATATATAACATAATAACAAATCAGTGGAATTGTAATTTTAGTCTTTTGATAAACAGTAATACTGAGGGCACTTAAAAACTAGCAGCTTCCAGTGTTGTAAAGTCTTCTAACAAAATGCTTTTTTATTTTCTTGATAGAGAAAAGTGAGAAAGGTAGCATGAAAGCAGGCAATCTGAAGTACAAAGAAGAACCATCAAAACTACTGTCCGGAAACAAATTTCAAGAGCGTTATTTTGTGTTACGGGAAGGAAACTTGCTTCTTTATAAGGATATGAAGGTACAACAGACAAATTCTGCACCAAACTCTTAAGCACTTGCTTAAGCTTTCTTTTTCGTACAAAAAAGAGAAGGCGAACAGATCACCATTTCTGATATTAAATGGCAACTTCTAGAGTCTGGGGTTGAAGTACAAGTTTTTTATCTTACTATTTCACAGATGCTTTAGTAAAAGGAGTTTGTGTCAGTTGCTTATTTAGCTACTGTAATTATGCATTACTAAAAACTTAAAAAAAAAACCAAAAAAACAACACCACCCCCCCCCCAAGAACCCCCAAAACCAAAAAATGTTTAGGAATGCGTGTACTGTGACTTAAGTTTTTTGAAAACCTACTGTAGAGAGCAGTAGTAGAAGTAATATGGAACTTAAGTGAGCTGCATGCTGTTTATTCTTGGTATCTTACACAAAGCCTTTAGAAAGTACAAGCAACAGGGTTCTTATACCTACAAGTGTCATGATAAAAGAGATTATAGGAAACGGTAACTCTCAATACACTAGCAAAATGTTCCCCTGCTTCCTAACAGCAGTTTTGGGATGTATTCTCAGTCCTCCAAAACCTAGTATTGATAATTAGATATACCTCGGAATTCCACAGAAGCAAATTTAGGCATACTTAATAGCATGGTGGGTTCAGTTTTAAATATTTCATGGGACTTTTCTTTAAAGAGTGTTTTTGAGTGTACACAGCTTGTATTAAAGTATAAAACTAAATATGCATTGTGAACTATGTTTTCATTTTAGTTTTGGTAATTTCTGGTTTAAAAAAGAAAAACAAAAACTCTTAAAGTTTGAAGTGCTCTAATTTTTGCTGACTGCTGGTTTTGCCTATGCAGCAAATATAGATGTATACTTGCTGACCTTCATAAAATACTTTTTTTTGAAGACAGATCCATTGCTCAAGTAAGCTAATGCAAAAGAAATATTGTGTCGTCTTGTGATACTGTGGATATAATCTTAATTAGAATGACCCCAGAATGTCAAAAATAGTGTCTCATAATTTAGTGCTAAAACTCAAATTGGCACATATGTGAGAATAAATTAATATGCCCATAAAACCTTAATTAGTGTCTTGGAAAGAGTTTATGATAGGATAGTTATGCTACTTTATAATCTGCTTTTTTAAACCATTCTGATTTATAAAACATTAAATTCCCCAACTCCAATGGAGTTTTGAACAGTGTTACTTTTAAATGGTTTTTACATTTGTTTTTTAAAAAAGCAAATGGAAATACCATTCTGACAAAATAGTGTATATCAGTTAGTTTGGGTTGTTTGGTTTTTTTTTTTGAGAGATGTTCATCTACCGCTCTTTGTTTAATTTTAGTCGTATTTAGAAGTGAATCATAGGAAAACTTGACATTGCATATGGAAAATTGTATTTAATAAGACTGCATTTACTAATTAATTTACAAAATCTTATTTACAGCAAATTAAGTTTGTATATGCAGGTGGAGATACATTCAGTTAAGTGTTTCTCTTGCTCAAGAGCAATTATCAAAAAGTGAAAAGTTTCCATGATACTGTATGTTAAATTACAATGTTGTGCTAATTGACTGAAATAACATACCACTTTAATGTACTGTTTTTAAGAGGTAGGCTCACACACAGACAAATAGCTAACTTAAGGTACATTTTTGTGAAAAGTATACTATTGTTTAACTAAGTAGCATGTTTTGTAGGAGTGCTTTTTCATACTCACAGTACCGTTGCTTTGAGCAGGAAGTTACACAAGAACACCAACAATAAAACTGTTGTGTGTTTCTTTGTTTTCTTAAATGTTTATGCCATCTCGGATTCTGTCTCTTTTTCCCCACACAGGAGCGTTAGAGATTGAAAGCTGTAGAAGGAGAAATTGAGAGTGCAAGACAGTAAACACTGTGGAGTAGTTTTATGTACTGGGATTATAAGATCTATTAAGTATTTTTTTTTTCTAAATAGAAAGCTAAAACCCTTGACCTAAAAGTACTAAAGGGATGTTAGTGTGTTGTGTTAGATGTTAGTTGTGTTCTATAGTAGAATAGCGTACATGAAAATTTGTTTCCTTTCAGCATTTCATCCTCCAGGCACATTCAGTTCTCATACCTAGAGTGAGTATATGTCTGTTGTAGGTTGGCTAAAGGTAGTTTGTTCAAGAAGGAGCAAGGAAAGAAGGAACCTCAGGAGATCTCTAGTCCAACTTCCTGTTCACAGCAAGGCTAGCAACTGAGGTCAGAACAGGTGGCTCAGGGCCTGATGCAGTCAAGTCTTGAAAACCCCAGAGGATGGAGACTGCACAACCTCTCTGGGCAGCCTGTTGCAGTACCTGATTGTCCTCATAGGAAAAAGTTTGTCCTTATATCTAGTCGTCTTCTTACAATGTGAAGAGCCTCACTCGGTCTTCCTGATAACTTCCCTGTAGATGCTGAGGGGGTTGCTGTTAGGTCAGCCTCTCCTCACAGGGCAAGTGCTCCAGCCCCCAGCCAGTCCGGTAGGCCTCTGCTGAACTCACTCCAGAATATTGATTCTCTTTTTTTTCTATTGGGGGGGGCCCAAAACTGGATGCAGGACTGCAGATGCAGTCTCAGAAGTGCTGAGGAGAGGGGGAAAATCACTCTCTTCAACCTATCAGCTGTGCTTCTAACACAGCCCGGGAGACCTTCTTTGCTGCCAGGACACACTGCTGGCTTGTGCCCAGCTTTCCATCTGCCAGCATCCTCAGGCCCTTCTCAGCAGAGCTCCTTCCCCATCTGTGTCATTGCAGGGTTTTTTTTCCTTCCCTGGTGCAGGACTTGGTATTTATCGTTGTTGAATTTCATAAGATTCCTGTTGGCCCATATCTTTGTCCTCTATAGGTCCCTCTGGCAGTCAGCCCTGCCCCAAAGCATATTGGCTGATCCTCTGGGTCGTTGTGCAAACTGGATGGTTGACTTCTCCAGGCCATTGATGAAGATGTTAAAAAGGACAGGTCCCAGGATAGACCCCTGCAGTACTTTCCTTGTCATAGGTCAGCAATTTAGAGTATGTCTGATTAACCGTTACCCTCTGAGTCTGTGCAACTAGCTTTTTATTGATACAGATGTCCACCCATCCAGGCTGTAACATCCCAACTTGGGTAGAAGAATATTGTGGGAGACAGTGTGAGAAGTCTTGAGGTAAATGACATCCATCACTCCCCCCTCATCCACAAATCTAGTTTTCTACAGTGTTATTGTAGAAATTAATCACGTTGGTCATGCTCCGTGCTTCCAGAAGCACCTTCTCTTCCACATGCTCAGAAACATGCTCCAAGAAAATTCAATCCAGGATTTGCCCAGCGACTGAAATGAGGCTGGCAGGCAACTAGTTCTTCAAGTTCTCTTTTCAGCCTTTATTCAGGATGGATGCAATGTTTTCTTTTTTTCAGTTACCAGTCATTGCCCTTGATCTCTGACACTTCCAAGACGACACAGAGCAGCCTTTCAAGGATGTCAGCCAGCACACTCAGAACCCTTGGATGCAGTGTATCTGATCCAACGGACTTGCATGACTTAAATTCTCTCAAGCCTTTCCTGACTTGATCCAGTGCTCCTCTGGTGCAGTTGTAATTCTCTTTCTTGAACGCTGTCTGTAAGCATAGAGGCCTAGGAGACCTGGCTGGTGTGAAGACCGATGCAAAGAAGATACTGAGTTACCTTAGCCTTACCTGTGTCTGCTGTTGCTAATTCACCCTCTCTGTTCAGGATTGGTTCTACATTTTCCTTGTTCAGCCTTTTACTACTAAGATACCGGTGTAGAAGCTCTACATGTTACCCTTAATGTCCATAGCAGGTCTCAATTCCAAATGAGTTTTGACTTTCCTAACACCGTATCTACATGTACTGGGCAGTGTTTCTAAATTTCTTTCTTCACAGTCTCTCCCTGCTTCCACCTTCTATATACTGTTTGTCTGCATTGGAGCTCCACCATGAGCTACCTATTTGCCTGGGCTTGTCTCCTGATAAATCTACTTGTTTTCCTGAGTATTGGGATGAACTATTATTGTTCTTGGAGGATGCTGTCCTTAAAGACCTGACAGCTTTCCTGAGCTCCTTTACCCATCAGAGTTGCCTCCTCCTGTGCACACCCACCTATCAATTCCTTGAATAAGCCAAATGTTGCTCTTCTAATCTCCATGACCTGTCCTCTGCCAACTTGTCATCTTTTTTATCCTCAGGATCTTGAGCTCTACTATTCCATGTAACTATGGCCAATACTACCATTGATTATCATCTTCCTGACCAGTTCTTCCTTGTCTGTGAATAGCAGATCTAGCTGTGCATCACCCCTTGTTGGCCCATCCAGTACTGGTGTCAAGAAGTTATACCTGACACATTCCAGAAATCAGCTGTATTGCTGTGTTGCCATTCCAGAAGATAACAGGGAGAGAAAAGCCCTGCCTTCCCCATCAGAGTCAGGATCTGTTACCCAGAGACTTCCTTGGGTTGTTTAAAGGCTTCATTTGCTTTTTTTTTATCCTGATTGGGTCATCTGAAGCAAATACTCACCATGATACTGCTCATCCCATAGAAGAGCTCCTTTAACAGAGGGCAGCCCCACTCCTTATTTTCCCTGACTGTGTCTCTCAAAGAGCTTGTGTCCATATGTTGCAGCACTCCACTTCTGTGAATTGTACCACCGCATCTTATTATTCCAGTTGTGTTACAGTTTTGTGACTTCACATGGACCTCAAGTTCTTAATTAGTCTGCTTCCAGTAATAGTGATTGGCACACCTTTTTAATGGGAAAGAGAGAGAAAACCCATAATGATCTGTTAGAAAAGAGGGGTGCAGCCCATGAAAGAAGCCTAACTGTGAAGACAGTCATGTGGCATTTTCTCTTTTGCACATTCCTGATACGGTAATTAGAATCTTATTTTTATTTGCAGGCTAGCAAACCTGAAAAAGTGTTGCCTGTCAATTCCCTGAAGCTTTATCTTGGCGTGAAAAAGAAAATGAAGCCACCAACAAAGTAAGAATAGAAAAGAAAATAAGTTAAACACTGTGTAGCAAGGTACTTGTAGCATCGTCAAGAAAGGAGAACATAAAACACTGGGGAACAAGGAAAAGTCAAGAAGCTAACTGAAGTATCCTGAATTAAATTACCGTCTATGATATTATTTGTTCTGTTTCTATCTCTGTTTTTGTGTTCCATGTTAACTCTTCTGTGCTAGGAAATTATTGATTGGCTTTTTTTAATCTTAAGTGTATTATCTCTTGTGAATATGTTTGCTGCTAGCTCACTTAGTTTTGTAGTATGTGTCCTGCATGTCATTGGTGGACATACCTTCTTCGCACCAAGAAAAAAAGAGAGAAGAGAAAACCAGTCATGGCCTTTAGTGACAGTTCTTGTTGTTCAGTAGAGGATTTTCCTTTTTCAGGATCCTTATTATTTTGATGTTTTTTCTAGCTGAAGACTACAGTGCCCTTTACAAACATCAGTACCTATGTCTCTGGAAAAAAGCAGTGAAAAATGACACCTGTTTTTCTCAGATATTTCCAGTACTTCTTCAGTCAAAGCTTTGAGACACTGAGACAATGTACATAGGATCCTATACCAAGGGGATTCTAAGATGGCTGTAGCCTTTAAACAGATCTGCTTGAACTTTTCCTTTATAGTTGGCACATCAAAACTCCCCCAAAAGGTCTGTAAATTTCAAAGCTTAGTTGTGTTAGAGAAAAAGTTGTTGGTGGTTTTTTTTTTTTGAGCTAAGTGCAGAATGAGTAGGAGATTAGTACAAAATAGGAATACAAAGATTATGTAAATGAGTCTTTGCAGGTAGGTTCTTTGCTTGAGGTTTATTTTCAGTCTACTTTCAAAAGCAGACTTTGCAAAGTCTCTTCTGGATCTCCAGGAGTGCCTGTGTTTCTTTCACCTTGGAGGCTTCATTGTGCATCTACTCCTACTTTTTTTTTCTTCAGTAATTTTAAAATCTCTGTAAACTCATGTGATTCCTTCTGTTTATAGTGCAAGTATACCTCTTTTCCCTCTGTGACTTCCATACTGTAGTGGACTCTTTGCTGGGCACCATATTAGCAGTTCTACTTCCAGCAGCTTTCAGAAAAGTACAGCCACAGCCAAAATGAGGCAAGTAGTTAGCCATCATCTGCAGGGTTTGGCTATACCCTTTGTCCAGAACAGAATGTTCATTACCTGCAAATCAACTGTGAGGAAAATGAGTAAAATCCATCATCAAACCCACAATTTCATTCTAGATTTGCAGTGCACACTTAAACTTTGTAAACTACCCCCCCCACACACACACACTTACACTTAAAAGCACTATATCAAGGTAATGAATCTCTGCTGCAGTTTGAGCAATATGTCCCTGTCTTGAGTTTCTGGAACTAATTTTTGAAAATTTTATTTGTTTCAGCTGGGGACTTGCAGTATTTTCTGAAAAGCACCAGTGGTAGGTAAACGTGAATCACATGCTTGGTTTAACTTCAGTGTTTAATGTTTGTTGAAATGTTCAATTTCAAAAGAAACATGTCTGAAAATGAAGAGTCATTATTTTGCTTGCATGCTGACTTTTTGCTATGTTTTTCTTAATTAACTAAACAGTCTTAATTCATATGTTTTGGTAGTCTTTTGGGATTAGGTGTCTGTGTCCCTTCTGTGGCCATAAAGCAAACAATTTTCATAAATTTAGAATGATAGATTTTAAACCTATGCACATGCTTTAAATGATGCATGTGCCTTGTCTTCAGACTAGCGTAAAGTGATAATTTGAAGTATTTGTATTTCCCTATCTTCTTATGGGAGTGTTAATAACTATAGACAGCGTTCATAAATGAATGTGAGCACGGTTTGAAGTTGTTTAGAAGCCTGTTCTTTAATATGTTTAACTGCAACAGGAATTTTTGTTGGTTTTGTTGTTAATTATATATTGTGTTCTAGGTATATATGTTGTGATGGACAAGATGCACAGATGGAGTGGATGATCAGCATTTTTACTGCACAGGTACTAATCTGATCAAAGAAATGTAACTTTTACTGCTGTTATGAAAATCCCATTAAACAATGATATGTATGTGTTATGGATATGTTATAGATAAAGTTGCAATGCCATTAAAGTTTCTGTAATACTCAATGTAATAAAACTGCAAAAAGATGGGTCTTAGTGTATGAAGACTATTATTTATAATGTCATTTTCATATGAAAGCTGAGTGCTTTGAGAGCAGGGGAGAAGAATATTGCATTCTGGCATCGTTTTTTTTTTTTCCCCCTGCTCTGTTGTCGAGAAGCTGGTTAAAGAAAGACAACTCCTTTCCTTTGCAGTAATAAACCTCTTCTGGGTGAAATTCTGGCCATTGACCTAAAGGTTATGTCTGTGTGCCACAACGCCTCAGTGCTATTTCTCTGCTCGCTAGTTTGGATGCTGCATGCAAAGTAGTCATGAAAGAAGGGTGTCTTGTTTAAAAACATAATGGTATGAACTAGCCCTGTTGAAGAGCTGTGCCAATACAGCTGTATTTCTCTGGTATCCATGTTAGCTTAGTTAACACTGATAACTAATTTTGTTGTGTAGGCATTATCCTAAATTAAGTAATCTGCTTGTTACTAGATTGTGAGTAAGGAGGGTATACATTTGGGTGCCATATAATGCATCCTTGCAAATGGAGTTTAATATTTACGTAGGAGGAAGTGGGAGTAAGAGAGATGGGAAGAATTCAGCCTGACAGGAGACTGGAACATAGTTTAAGGTTTTAAAAGGATTTTGTATTTGTGTCAGATTTTTTCTTGTCTTTCCTGTGATGTTCAAGGAACTTTGGGGAATATCACTGTGAATAAACATCACTAGATTTATGATTACCTGTGAGCTTTACGTATTACATGAAGTGGAGTAGGCACAAGACTGTTGCAATACATACTTCTTAGAGGCTTTCTAAAACACAATCTGACCTTCATAGATAGTAGTGCTAGAAGTATAATGCATGCCTTGTAAGTAAGACTTCCAAATTTTTGCCTTATTCAGCTCCCTTAACTGAAGTAACTATTGTAGTTTCTATGGAAACAGCCACCAGTCCTACCATACATCTCATGGGCATAACATGAGCGGTGTCACAACAAATAGGCTCAGAGGTTATTGATATAGGCTACTTAGAAATAACTCATAGAAGCTTGGTAACTGTTGAAGTCCTTTTGATGTAAAATCACAAGAAGGGCAATCTGTTAGGATTCTGATCAGGTAGTGTGGGATGTCGAACGTTCCTCTGACAATGTAGATAAAAAAACTGAGAGACACTGCTCAATGTTCAGGATTTTTTTCTAACAAAAACAATTACATCATTTCATGTGCATTTAAAAAAAAACCTGCTGTGAATTAATATTTTTCTTTAAACTTCTTTCTAATGAAGGAACAGTACAGTGAATTAGCAATACTAATGAGCTACATTGGGAGGGGTTTGGGGTTTTTTAGTGTTTTTTTTTCTGTGGTGTTCGTTTTTTGTTTTTTTTAATCAGCATTCTGAAAAGCAGAAATGTTTTCAGTCTTCGAATTACATGACAAATTAAGTGCTGACAATACAGATTTGCTGTATTGTTCTTATTACAATCTAGTGCTTTAAATATATTTTACAGCGAAAATCTCCTTGAGAACGCAATGGCTTATGTTGCTAAAGCATACTATAAGATCTGCAAATGTTTTATATCATGCAGCAGCAGACATCATCCCATTTCTAAACCAGAAAACTGTAAATGTCAGCTGAGGTTATTTCTAGTTAAAATTTTCAAATTGAGGCCATCTTTAGGGAGGATAGCTTGTCTTTTACTTTATCTGTTATCACAGTATTTGAACACCTTTATGTTAGAGAGACTGCAAGGCAGCACATTTTATTTGTCAGTGGAATAGCTTAGATTACAAATTGAAAAATATTGTGAAGTAGTTTTTGAAGTGTTAAGACATTGACATTTAATGATCCAGTGCAATTAGGAGGGAGATAAATCTATGTTACTGTGCTTCTTAGTGCTTGAGCAGAATGAGACTTTATTGGTAATTAATATTGGTAAGATAATAGTAGTATTGTTACCCTTTTTTTCCCCTGTGTTCTGATAATGTTTATTCCTGTAGTATAAATAGTGCAGAGAATATAAATAGCAAAGTGCAGGTACCACTGTAATTAGTAACAAAAGTACTTTTGATACAGAAAATCAAGTTAGCCTGGAGGTTATTAATCTCGTACTTCAAGCTGGTAAATACTAAGAGAGTTTGAAGGAGGATGATTGTTTCTTTCAGTTTTATGCAAAATCATCCTGAAAAGTATGGCTAAAACTTGATTCTTGAATTTTATAATAGTTTTGTACAAAATCACTTAATAGCATATATAGTATACAGTTGGAAGTAATTAATTGATATGAAGACGGATACAATAATATTCTTCCAGTTCCATTGCCTTTGATCAACTAGAGAGAGGCACATTATATTACCATGAGGTGCAGTTGAGCAGATAGGTCAAAACTATGAATAAATACATTTGTTATGTGGCCTAATACGTTGCTGGTATTTCTGATGTACTTTCACAGACTTCTATTTTAAGAAATGTTATAGACACAGAAGAGAAATCAGGCTGCTTAACTGACAGGGATAGTTTCCTTAAGCTTGCTGAGAATTAAGGGAGGCAGTTTCCTTTGGAAGCTGACTTAAAGTTTCTCAGTCACTTTCTGAATTGCATCTGTGTCTTGTATCTTGGTCCACAATAAACTGATTTTGGTTGGCAAGACCTGCCCTTTCAGATAATACCTTATCAATGTTTCATTGGAAGAAAATGTTCTTAATGTTCACTGGTGAGAACTCTTACAAGACTTTTACATCACCCTGGTCAGCACCACGTGTGAGAATTTTTTACTCCATAAAGATGTGAATTTATAAAATGTTTTTTCTAAATTTGGAATTGGGGCTTCAGATTTCTAGACTGCTATTCTAAGTCAATCATCACTGATTCTGATGGCTTTTTAGTAGTAATGTTGTCTTTACTTGCAGACCATCTGCAAGTATGATCACAGCTCCACAACTGGATTTTTGTATACAGTCTTGAAGAGACTTCTTACTTCATGGATTTGGAAGATTGAATACCATTAAAAAAAATAAAGGACACTGAAGATCCTGACACCTGTGAAAAGAAATCTATTACAGATTTGGACAGTGTGACAGAACTGTTTAACTTGGAAGGGACCTCTGGGGATCATCTAGTCAAATCCCTCTGTTCAAAGCAGGGTCAGCTAGAGCAGGTTGCTCAGGGCTGTGTCTAGTCAGATTTGAAAAACTGGAGACTCCACAACCTCTCTGGGCAATTTGTTCCAGTGTTTAACCACTCCCACAGTAAAAAAGGGTTGTTTTTTTCTTATGTTCAGACAGAATTTCTTGTTTCCTATTTATTATAACTGATGCTTTGGATTAGTATTTTGCCAATATTTACATAAAGCATTCATGGCTTTCGTTAGGGTTCCTTTACAGTTGCCGATTTCCTTTGGAGTTGTGCTGATTTAGCTTTGTGTGCTCATCTCCGAGCTTTAGAAACTATTCTTCTGTAAGCCTCCTACATCCTCTTTGATTCACAGTATCTTATGTTGAAGCTTTTTCAGGAAAATACTCTTACACTACCTTGTTCTCAGAGCTATCTCTCTGGTTACCATTAACATCACCAGAGGACTCTGTGAGCTTCAAGCACATGTGCTCAAATTTCTACATGTGAAATTCTACATGATCTGCTAATGAAAGTTCATTATAGACCTCTTACAGAAAGAGTTTTTAACATTTTATTTGAAATATTCAGTTAATGATTTTTTTTTTTCTTCCCTTCTCTTCCCAGTCATGTTTTTCACTCTGAAGCTTCACACTTTGGAGTTCTCCCCAAAACTGACCTGTTTCAGTAGAGCTAAAGCAAAGACTATCATTGAAGCCAGATCCGATCATTTGTAGATTGTGGTTTTGTTGCATTCAGAATGTAAAGCCATTTCCTTTTGCATAACACATGTTGTTACTGTAGGTTAAGCAATTATTTTCTCCTAAACTATTAATATAAATTTTGAAACACTTGTTTGCAAATTGGGGTAATTTTATTTTATTTCAGAAACTTTTGTTGGGACTCCTGAAAGCATTTTTATGTGGAATTTTGAAATTGTGAATCAAGACAATGTGTGTTTCTGGTTTGATGATATTTTCTATTTTTAGAAGATAATTGGAATAATAATACGGAGGGAAGATGTTTGATACATGAAAATTGTATAGAGACATTTTGGTTCTGTTCACTCAATATTGTGCAGCACTTACAAAATATTAACATAATTTTAAGCATTGTAGTGTTTTCCCCCTTCTCCTACAGGAGGAGGGCATGGTTTTGTACAGTAGATAGCTTTTTCCAAGGGAGTTTTACATACAAAAGAATGTTGTGTATTTATGAAATTCCACACCAAAAATAAGGAATCATTTTGTTCTTCAGCATGCTGATACCTGGCCACCTGCTGGAAAAGCAAGAAAACAGTCTGTAACTAAAAGTCCAAAGATCGGAGGCTTACCACTAATTCCTATTCATCAGGAGAAGAACACTTGTAAAATCAGAGGGAGTATAGAAGTAAGTGGGATTTAAACTCGGTGTAGAACTTCTAACCACAGTGCTGTAATGTTAAGTAGTCCAGTAATAATGAACTCCCTAGAGCTGGATAAATATGAAATGTAGATGCTCTTGTTATCAATATCCTTTTCATTGTTTTGTCATTAAAGGAATGGTTAGGACAATTTAATGTAAAAAAACATTGTGACCTAAACTTGGGTCACCTCTTTGGCTGTTCAGTAAATCAATAGTGGATTTTTATTTGTGTTTGGGGTTTTTTTTCAGCAATGATTGTTCATTAGAAGTAAATAGTATTTGGAAATATAATTACATTATTACAGTGCACTTTATTACAGTTTTATTTTAATAAGGTCCCTGAAAACTGTCCTGCATGCCTATTCTACCATATCTTTTCTTCTGTCTAAAATAACTGCACTGTTTTAGTTATCTGCTTTGTGAATGTAATGGAAAAGCTCAGATGGAGCTAACTGTGATACATTTAGGTTGTAATATTATTAGTCTCAAAGAAGAACAAGAGGCTTTAGTTACAACTCTTTGCAGAGACTGAGCTGTGTCACTGCATTACATGCACTAGTGATATGTCTCAGCCTTAGCATACTAGCTTGAGATAAATTTCTGGGATCCACATAAAGATACTGATGCCTGTGGGGAGGACTTACTTGCCTTACTTGCAGCAGAGAAGCAGCAGTGCAGTGGTATAATAGTGGTAACTAATCTGAATGCAGCCGAGAATAAGTGTGGAAACAAAACAGCTTGGTTCTTTGACTGTATGCAGTATTATTTCTTACATGTTTTAAAAGATTTTGAAGGGAAGGTAGATAATATGGTATGTGTTATCAGTACTTACAGAGACAGTGGTTCAGGTACAGATTGGTGAAGCTGACTCAGTTCCATAGCAAACTAAAAGCAAAGGTAGTAGTGCTTTATCTAAATTAGGCAACTCCACCTTTCTTTTGTTACACTTTCTTCGGGCATTTCTGCTTTGCCTTACTAAATGAGTATAATACAGTATGAATTCAATTACGGTTTTCCTATTTTGTTTAATTTGTCCTTTTGTTTTAACCTTCCCTCAGAAAGTGTTTTTGTAACCCTTTGATAAGTTCCTTCTAATGTTTGCATTTTTAAACTTTTTTGATAAAAGTAAATCATAGGTCTTGTCATTCAAAAAACTTCATAACCCTTAGGTATGTCTCTTACCTGTCCTTTGTGCAGGTACAGTAGAGATCTCTAATACATTCTTTGAGATGGCTACGAATTCAGACATTCTAGGATAAAGGTTTTATTGGATTTTGAACTTCATTATTTAAATTCCTTAATACCTTATCGTACTAGGATTATTTTGTTTTATTATTTTTGATGATAATGTGCCTCATTGGGAAGGAGTCTAATGTTTTGTACTGCAACTTAGAGGAAGTCTGCATTTAAACTTAAAAGTAGAAGATCACAGTCTTCATTATTTATGCCATGACTAGATCTAGAGAAGTTTTATGCAAAGGGTATTTGCATACCTTGGGAAGGTTAACAGAAGATTATATAATGGAAAATAAAAACTAACACTTTTTTTACATGGAAAGCCAAAACTGGAATGAACAGTAAAATAGTGGTGGAAAGTAAGTATAAAATATTGTTTATTAAGGAGAAATATTGTACAGCAGTGTAGTCAGTAAAGCAATAGACAGCCATTTGGAGACCACACCTTCAGTCTTTCCATGGATTTGTAGTACTTCAACAAGCAATAATATCTCCCATTTTAAAGCATGAAAGAGTAATAACAGGAGCAAGCATTTTCTGAAAGATGCTGGTTTATGAAAAATGGAGGTCTGTTTACAGACTAATGCATATACTTGTAGTAGAAATTTGATCAAAGTTATCTTCATATAGGCAGGAAAAGAGACTGAAAGTTTTCCAAACAGTGAAAAAATTAACATCTTTATGATGTGAAGGTAAGTGGGGGAAAAAAACCCAAACCATCTCAAAGATACCCAGAAACCAATAAGTTTGATATTAATTTTTGTGCTAAAGAATCTTTATTGAATGTCTTCTTTTTTCCCATTATTGGAAGTAGTTTTACTGTGTGCTAACAAGATAAATATATAATACAGAAAGTTTGAAAGCACTGTATAAATAAGAATCCTTCTAATAACAGACAGAATCATAAGATTTCCATTATTTCTGCACCAATTGTTGCATACATGGATAGTGCATTTAAATTATGCATAGTTCTCATATAGAATCATTTAACTGAAATACAAATACATTGCTATATATCTGCATTAAGTCTGTAATTTTATTTCAAAATACAGGAAGATTGAGGAATGAGGAAAAACTTTCTTTCAAGCCATGGTCAAATACCACACTGGCTTATAATAGGTTATACCTGTGTAGTATTTTGAAAGGAACAGTATGTCACAGGGATAATGGAGGATGCAAATAGATAGAGCTGCTCCATATTTTTTGGTGGCGTTGTGCAGAAAAAGAAAAAATGTAGTTAGATGTACATATTATTATCAATTTATTCACCAATTACTTGATTAAGGGGCTGAAATTTAGAGGCAAACAGCTGCTTCTAACATGAAATTGTTGCTTTTTACATTAGGTGTTATTGGGAGAACAGTATGGAGCAGTGTAATTTATAGCATGTGACCAACAGTGGGCAGTGGATCAAATACTAAGAAATAATATTATTAAGAAATTTGATGTGGCAGTTTTGTTCACACATCATTTTGGTATGTTATTTATAAGGGAAACTGTTTATAACTCTAACTGTTAATGCTCTAATTTGAATAACAGAATTTGGCTCCATCACTTGATTATTCTTACAATGCAAATGTCTGGGAATTAGGATTTCTTTATATACTGAATCTGCTTTAAAAGTTGAAAATGTTGAGTAGTAGTCTGTGTTAAGGGGCTACGTGCCAATATACAAGACTGTTTCACAGAAGTAGGCAACCTTTAGGTTTGAGTGCTGTATTTGATCTGTTCCTACTTTCATTATGTAAAGGGCTCCTGCTATACCCAGTTTAGCAGAACTGTACTGATTTCAGAAGTGTAGTTGGTATTTTTCTTCTCGAAAGATGCAAAACTGAAACATGATGTAAAAAATTCTGTAAATAGATAATTGTTGCTCCTGACTGAATTTCACCAGTAATTCATATCTTAGTTTGCTGAGTAACAGTGAATAGCTTGGAGTATGTTACTGTGTTTTCTGAAAGGTACTGCATGACAATTTACATTTCACATATTACATGGGTATTATCACAGATAGTCCTTTTATTATTAGTTTATTAATTGAACCTGAGTCACTGGTGATAATCTCACTGTTTTCTTGTTCATGCAAGAGCATTATTTTAAATGGAAAGAAATTATTTTAAATGGAAAATTATAGCTTTTTCAAATATTTGGCAGAACAGAACTCCCCACATTCATGAGTCATTGGGACAGTTCCTCAGTTACCTTGAACTTTTTTTTACTGAATATAGCTGAACGTGTTAAATATTAGGATGCTTCTTGCTAGCTTAGGTGATAACAGGAGATACTAAACTGGTAGCAGTTGTTACTGATGGCAGTAGAATTAGAAGAGTCTTCAGGGAAGCTAAAATCTGCTCCATTGCATGCACCAGTGGCAGCCCATGTAGCAGTGTAAACTCTTGCGTGCATTGTTGTTGTGGGACTGATTATTTTGCATATCATGGCTACTGGTACTTCATTATTAATGGGTAGTTTTCATTGTTGCTCGATGCAACTAGAAATACCAGCCTTGTTAATGCTAAAAGTGATATCAATAAAATAACTCCTTTCTCTGCTCTTTTAAAAACTATGATTTATATTATCTAAATGTTTATGTCTTGTATTACTGAACAGGTACTAGCTCAGGTGAAATTTCAAGAGACTGCACAAATTTAGACTTTGTTTTATAGCTTAGATCTCTTCAATGTAGACTCATTTAATATTTACTGTTTTTCTTCCTACACAGCAATAATTTGCTGCATCAACACTCATTTTTTTGTAATGGGCTTATGTTTGCTGTCCTCATGAAGAAAGAAATGTCACTGTAAAACAAATAATGGTAGAGGAATTTGCTGTATTCTGTCTGCTCAGTTGGTGTGGCAGTAGGCAGATCATTCCTTTTGTGGAAGAGCCTTATAGTTCTCAAAGAAAATGAGGTCTTGGAATTCTTCTTTCATATGATATCTTTGTTGACTACTAGAAGATGCTCAAAGCTGAGGGAGACTTTGATTCTTTTTGTCTTTCCTGTGTGGCACTTGTTCAGTTTGTCTGGATTTTTTTGGAGTTATTAATGCGTAGCATATGAGCAAGTTGTCTCATCAAATCTTGGTATCTCATATATGTTAATGCAAACATGAAAAAATATTCAAACACTAGAGAGGAGCTAGTTTAGATACATCTACATGAGTGTTCTAGTTAGGATCTGGAGTGCACTTAAGGAGCAAATCTTCCAGTTGTTCCCATTTACTGTGTTTTGTTTCATATTGTGGAGTGGTTCTGGAGCATGTGAACTTGGATTGCTTTCAGATGAAACTGAAGTTGAAGATGTTCTGCAGGAGCATATCTAATGCACTGCAGTCGAAAATAGGCCTTCTGCCTGTAGGAGAAAGCTAAAGCTAGTCTGAATTGTATTCAAAAAAAAAAAAAAAAAAAGGCAAGAGCCCTGAAATAGTGTTAGTGTGGATGTCGGGTTCTCAGCACTTTCTTTGACTGTACAGATGTGCTCCTAATGGGCCACACCAGTTGCGAATTTAGATGCAGCATTTGATTTACCTTTCATTTACTACAGCTTAAGAACTTGAAACAGCCCACCAACATGGAACAGTTGCATTGCCATCAGTTTGTTGTTTTATCTGCGTTCCCAGTATATTACTTAAAATTGCTAGCCAAAATTTGAAAAAGCAGACAGTCTTTATAATTTATCAGGTAGTACTGAACAGCTGCTGAAAATGTTTATGTGATCATGTAAAATTATCTTTTTTATATTCATGTAGCTCAGTCATTAAGTTATTAAAATTGCAACATTCTCAGTTGTATTTGTTCAATTTAAAAATTCTGAGTTTTTAAGAATATGTGGATCTCCTGTAAAACATCACAATTTAGTCTACTGTGGTAGAATGCAAAATCAAACTGTGAATATATGAAAATGAATGTCTTCATGGTCACGGTGCATTTAACTGAGATTTATGTAATTTCCGGAAGTATCACTGATTGAGAAAATATGCTCACTTAAAATGCTTACTAAATGATAATAGCACAAATTGTGGGAATTTAAAACTACTAACTGTGCTGTCTTGGCTCTTGAGTAAAATTGATTTTTCTTTTAAACTGTTATGTGAAACTAATGAGCAAAAATTGCAATCTAAATATTATTGAATATTGTGTGAATGTGAATGACCTTATTTCTCTTTGCTTGTTTGCTCAGAATGTAGAACTGCAATCTGGGAAACCAAAATTCAGTGAGCATCATGAAAATGACTTTCTGGAAGAAAGAAAAAACTTGAAAGAAAAAGCATCTATTGTGGCACAGTGTTTGGAATGGAAGGAGGAGAAAGTGCGAAATCATGCAAAAACACATCGGAGCTTGATCTCTGTTGAGGATGTAGGTGCAGGAATGACTGACCTACACCAAAACCGACATAAGGCACTGAAGAAAAATAAGAACAAACCAAACAAAACTGTTTCAGAATTAGATAACAAATTACCATCAAATGTGATTCAGGAACTAAATACAGTGCTGCAGAAGCACAGAACACTTCATGATGAAACCTCCAGCTGATTTCCTGAGTTTGAAGTTTAATATATGTGTGTGTGTATTTTCTGAGCAAAAGTAGTCTTTTTTTAATGTCTGTAGCTTATACAGTGCAGAGGAAATATGTTTGTTTATATGCAGTTGTTGATCTTGTACATGCATATGCCACATGTTATAATTTAAGACTGAACTGAGAAAAGTGATTATGTAAAACTCCTGAAATTTGGAAGTTTTCCTGTGCAGTGCAATGACACCGGGGTTTTGACTATTATTTTTTTGTTGCAGATTTTGTTTGATATATTAATTCTAAGCACTATAAAAACCTTTTGCTCTGTTTATATTCTGTGCCATCTTGTAAGTACTGGAGAGAATATACACTGAAATTCATACTGTTGGCCTGCAATATTTTTCATTGTCTAACACTAGAAAAATGAGTAATATCTGCTTTAAAAAGAAATTTTTGCATGGGTTTTTTTTTGTATTTAAGAATAAAATTAGTATCTGCTTCCATAGATTTGTCTTCTGATGGAGCAGCATGTGAAAGAATCAAAAGGGAGGAGAATGTAGTAGATAGAACATATTAGTTCTTGTATCTCAAAACTGTGTCTATATGGTGTACATCTGATTATGATATCTAAGCAATGAGAGAGAATACTGAGGATGGCAAAAAGAAGTCTTCAAAGCAACATGTAATTTAAAAGGGTATATGAATTGGAAGAGTAGCATCATCTCTTTTTGCTCAACAGGCTGGAGTGATTTTATAAACAGACCCTGGTTAGCTCAGGGTGACAAAGGCAGACTTTTCTATCACTGGATAGAGCTTGCTTGGTGCTGACAAGGTTGCTGGCATCTGATGAATACTTAGTATTCACATGAGAAATTAATTTCCTTACGAAAAACATGGTACCCACACAAACATATCTATCTGAATGGTACTAACTCACTCAAAAAAGATGTACCAGTTACTAAATGGGTGAGGAGATTAACCTCTCACTTTACCATGAGGACAAAGGTGAACAGTATGCTGTTTGCAGGGACTAGGAAATGCTTGTGCTACAACTGTAGCACAGCTCTTCTGAGTGTGAGGAGAGGTCCCAAGGTTAAGACAACAGCCTCCTGTGCTGCATTCTGAGTATGTATGTAGCAGTTCCTGAAGATACATGATGTAGTACCCTGCAGCTACTTTGTTTTTTAAGCCCCAAGTTCCTTAAATTTAAAAATCGGAATCTGGCTTCAAAACAAAACCTATGTGAGCAATGAAATTATTTGTTTTTCTTCAGTTTTGTGGATCTCACCTTCACTTATCCCATGGGATTGCCTCCCTCCTCTCTCATGGCATATCCCAGTTTTTACTTTGTCCCGTAACAGCTGGATGGGCAAAAGGCACTCCTGTGCTGAGGCTGTTTCCAGGTGTTGCAGATGCTGTCTGGTTAAGCAGCAGGACCCACAGAGCAGAGAGCTAATGAGATCACTCTGCACCTTTGCTTCAGGGGAGGCATTAATAACAGCATCTGCTTTATTTTGCTGCTGTCCCTTTTGTGGTCTGATTAGCCACACTGCCACAGATTTTCACCAGCCTTTTAAGAACTTACTGATGCCTGCCTTTAGTGTTCCTCAAGTTTGATTAGAATTGGCCAGACTCCTTAGGGTAGAAGAGAGAATTTTAAACTATTTCTTGTTTATTGGAAATGGGTTTAGATAGTCTTTTAATTCCTTAAAATTTCAGAGGAAAGATTCAATTTAATCAGCATCAATGACATTTGATTTTTATTAACGAATAGTTTTGAGGATGCTTTATCTTACTACTGAACTTCTTCCCATACAGAAGCAGTATGCTCACTTATCCCCTCTTCTATTTTTGGTAGTCACAGGTGCCATAACATTCTTCACATCATTTACTTCTATTCTTGATTGCATTGAGCAGCTTAATTGGAAAAATAATTTGTTTGATTGAAGAAATTAGACAAATGACTCAAATAATGTACCTGGCAACTCTGCTAGGAAGTATGGGGAAAATGAGATCAAACTCAAATATTTTAGAGCATTTTGTATTTATTCTTCTGGAATGTAGCACTGACAAAGCAAGTTTAGTCTTTCAGACTTTGCACTTGCCATATTTGACCAGTTGTTAGAACTGAAATGACTTTGTAGATTTTAATTTTCCCAGTGCACTATTGACTGTTTTGCTACCTTTAATTTGTAATTGAGCCTCTTCTAATCATTGAGGTCCTGGCTCAAGAAAGCATATAAGCCTGAACTTAAATTGTATTGACTAAAGCTGGTGCTTAATGTTAATAAGCACATTCTTAAATGCCGATTTGAATTGGGGCCTGATCTCATCAGGAGAAATTACTTCACTTTCTGTCTGAGGCTGGACCTGAATGTACTGTTTACAGTTGTACTTTTATTTGGAAATATTTCTCAGTATTGAGTTATGGTTGCGGTATTGTTTATCTTTTTATTGGATTCTTAAAAACAACATTCACGTCGCTGCTGAAAGCCTCATGCATCATTTAAGCCCCTACACTAATGGAATAAATGGAGCAATGGAAGGGGTTTGTGCATTGAAGTGAATATGTCCGTGAAGAAAATGTTTTGTGTATTTTTATTGGATCTAAGGTCTACGGAAACATTTGTTCTATTTCAAAAGCATATCACACATAAAGTATCTGTATGGCTGCTGTTAAAAGGCCCTAAAAATCAAGAAGAAAAGATGTTTACTAAAATATATTTAAATTTGGGGTTGTATGTGTACATACACAAATACACTATATACGTGTATATGTGCATACAGTTACATGCGCATCCACAGAGACACACTGAATGGTGACATTATTAACCCAAGGAAAATTTAATTGGGAAAGTAGAAATTAAATTTGCAATGAAGTATTCCAAATAAGTGTCAAAGTTTTGGACCGATTATCTTGACATATCATTGTTGCACTACACATTTCAGACTGATTTAAGACCTGCAGAATGAATGTGTTTTGTTGCAATATCTTAATGGCTGCTGATGTTTTATTGTTCCTGTGCCATGTTGTAGAATGGTAAAGGAAGTGTAATTTTCAGAGAATAAATGGTAATTATTTGAATAAACGTTATTTCTCTAAAATAGGCGATGGGTTTTGTTTTTTGTTGTTTTTTTCAGGGAAAAAAATCAATAAAAATTTAAAAAAAAAAAAAAAGACTTCTGTATGCCTTTCCATATGAAAGCTGTTGAATAATGTGGTGCTAACCTTTTGATCTGTAAAATGAAGTTAAATGAGACACAGATATTTGATGTATGGGTTTATAGCAGTGGAAAGACTAGGATTAAAATCTCAGTAAATCTCAGGTTCATCATTCCCTTGTTAGACTTCTGCAATCATTGTAGGTGTAAAACTGACGTGTAACCATTGTTTATGCTAATTGTTTTAACATAGTGCCTGTTTTCTGTTTGTGTGGGTTTTTTCACATTCGGATGGGGGAGAGAAACACCCCAAAACCTGAAGGAAAATACAAGCTGGAATCTATTTTCTTTCTTCCTGTAGCCGAGCTGAATATTGGCTACTATTTTGGAATTTTTCTTTGAAACAGGTCTTTTTCTGAGATACTTTTTTGGGCTATCAGTTCAAAAGAGCAGTTTGACTAATAGGTTTTGTGCCTCAGCAGAGACTGCTTTAGTGTAGGGTTGATTTGACCAGCTGAGATCTAGAGTGCGTTCAGGCAGAGCTTACCTTTAATGTGTGAGTCAGGTTGAGACACAATTTCTGCATTATAAGGTTTTGTGAATGTTATCCACCAGTCTGTCCAGTGGGGGAAGGATATCCCCAAAGATTTCTTCAGTTAACAGGGAGGGCTTGGCCATATAGTTGATTTTTGTTTCTTTGTTGTGAAGGGCTCTGGGCTGTTGTGCCTGAAGCGAGTTGTTAGGATGCCACTGGCTCTGTCTGCCAGAGGCAACCCTGGGGTCCCTTCCACCATCACGTACGGGGGTAGTTTTGGACTGCTCTGCAGATACAGGTTTATCAGAGAGTAAAAGTTACGGGACTTTTATCTCACTGCTATGATTCTTCTCTCCCCTGATACAGTGCTGGCACCGTTTGTGTTCATATGAGTGCTGCCAGGTTACCACCACCTCCACATCTCAAGTTTCAGATTAAGGAGTCTGGGAGAAAACTTACACGCTCTGCTGGGGATGGTGGTGGTGCCTGCGGGAGTCAGGAGGTAACAAGGGGGGTGTCTTACTGGCTGAGACACTTCATTATGAGCCTACCCTATCATACCACCTTTCTGACTTTTAAATCCTGTTTTCCAGTGCAAGCTGTTTCAGTGGGAGAGAATCAGTTATTAGACCATTGCTGGCATCCGAATTAGAACAACTTCAGTTGTGCCTGAGTCCAGATGGAAACTGAAAAAAAAAACCAAAAAAGTACCGGCTCAAGTCCTTGTTGTGAGCATAGCATGCTCTAAAAAACACATTCTATTTGGGCTACTTAAGGCAAATCTGCAGTTTCAATAAGTTACTTGAGGAAACCTGAACTATATTATGTGTGGGGTAGAAACAGATTACCTTGATAGATGGATAGAACGTATTCCAAGTTGAATTGTTCGAAAAAATACGTACTAAATTGCAAAACTGAGCCTATTGCAGCAAGATTGACTAGGAAGATTCAAAATGCTTGGATGTGGTCTATTCCTGCTCCAGACTCACCAGAAATACTCTCTGTGCTGTGAAAAAGAAGTATTTGTCAAACTCAGTAGTTTCTGAGGTTAGATCTTTCTCTGTAACAAAGGCAGGAAGACTTGCAAAGTTTTCTTCATGATTCATACTAGGTCCATCTGCAGCTCAGTAAAGGGGAAAAACAGTTCTGCTATTTTAGTTCTTAACACTGTTGTAGCTTAACTGTCTAGTTACTGTCTGTACTGAAACTTCTTTAAGAATATTCCTGTTATGCTTTGCTGCTTGTGATTTACTAGAAAATCATGGCAATCTGCGATACTGAAGAGAAAGAAGGATATGGACGTTAATGCCACAGTTTCAGTAGGCAATTGTATCTTCCTATGCACCTATAGTCTTGCACTGCAGTACGGGTTTCTGGGGTGCTTTAGTACTTGCTTAGCCTACCTGACCTTACTTTGAGCCCTTCTTGCTTTTTGTTCTAGACTCTATTCTGTGTCATAGACTCTGGAACATTCTAATCTTTAGGTTGTCTTCCATCAACACTCCCATTCTGCTCATTGACTTGATGTGGTTTTGCTCTGCTTTTCTAATTTATGACTTGAAATTTAGCTGTGATTTCTGTTTAGATCCCATGACATCTCTGACTATTCACTTTCGCTTGGTTTGCAGATGGTATGTGCATTATGGTCAAGCCCAGTATATCAAGCTTGCCTTAACCATTATCTTGAATCCTGGTAGAGATCTCCTCAGTGTTTCCCTATAGAGAAAGGGATTTCACTGAACTGGCCAAGAGAGAGAGGTTTAGATGTTGACAAATAGGTGTTGCGAAGTTCTGTAACCCATTTCTATAAATGCCCCTGAAGGTCTTCTACATATTTAACTTTGTAGTCCTCAGCAAATCAGAAGACAAACTAAAGCAAATGTACTCTGTTTGCCTTTTAAAATTATCTTAGTTCAGTGCCTTAATGATCCTATAATATGTGTTGTGCCTGGTAATAAAGAATGCAATGTCTTGCAAATTATACCTTCAGTTACATGAACAGTAAAGCCTTTTCTTTCAAAATTTAATTAGCATTGCTTTGTCCAGTACTGCAGACTGCTTAATAGGTCTGAATAAATAAAGGTTTGCTGTACATATGAGTTCTATAAGTTGTCATTTTGTCCCCTATCCACTTTTCCAGTATGTCCTATTTAAAAGCTAATAATGTGTTTTTATTTGACTAGTTTTGCTTTATATGTCTTATTTAAATTACACCATGATTGAAATATAATTTCTTCAAATACACTTTAGCCATTAGCCTTTAGTTTATTGTATCTTAGTAGTTTACACCTGTGATTGGTGTCTAGCACTTAAGTTTGTTTTCAGGATGGTTTTTTTTCTGCTGTTTACTCATTCATCTTATACATTGGAACTGTTCAAGCTCATTGGAGGATAAATATCATAAACTGCATATAACAATCCTAAGGTCTTCCCAGCCTGTTATAGATAGAACATTTTTCACATGAGGATCCTTACAGACATTCCTTCCAGGGGAGACCAGGTTTCATGGGAGATTATACAACTTTCAAGTAGGAAAATTTTTCTTTAAATCTTGGTTAAATCACTGAGTACATTTTATACATATCCTGGAGTTTGCTGGTTTAGTTCCCTTTCTGTCACTTTTTGGTCTTGTATAGCACAGCTTAGTCAGGTAAATGATTTTTTAAAATGTTGGTATAGAATCTGTTCTAAGGACTAGTTACAGAAAAAATAAATATGAAATCTCTGTGAAATAGCAAGAAATCCCACTATTAGCTTAGGAAAGTTTTTTTTTTCCTCTTCAAATAGCAAAATAGAAGTAAACTCAGAGTCACTGCTTTTTCCTCCCAGCTTTTAAAGAAAAGTTCTCACTAGCTTGATGAACTTTCTATGAATTTTCAATATTAGTAACTGAGTTTCATTTAGAAAGCTTATCTTCCAAGACCTTTTATGAAGGTTTGGTTTCCTACAAACTAGCTACATCACAGCAGCATTAACTTGTTTAGTTCCCTCTGAATAGTAGTTCTGGGATAAATACATATCCTGTGATGATTATTCATCTTTTTTAATGTCAGTCATGAAAAAAATTCAAAAGTTTCCCATATATGACTGAATTCATAAAAAATGCAAATTTGGGATATTTACTATTGGAATTTGTCAAAACAACCTGACAATATTAGGCAAAGTATTGCTATTGAAATTCAGCAGCCATGAATATGTTGCTTACTTGAATAATACAACCTTGATTTGTTATGGCCAATGATGAGGAAGTAGTTACAGGGAATGTGAAATTTCTCCAGTTAGCAGTTAATTTATCTCCACTTGAGTCTCTTGGGGCCACCTCTTTCTCCAAACTCCTTGGGTTTCAAAAAAAAAGGCATTAATTCAGAATTCCAAATGTACAGCCAGAGATCCATCTTGAAAATTCTATTTAAAAAAAAAAACCACAAAAAATGACCCTCCTCCTTAATGTGTTTGCATAAGCTCCTATATTAAATTATTTTTGAGTGGCATGTAACAAAACAGAGGGATGACTCCCATGCGGAAACACAAATCAGTTCTGCAATAGGTAAATGCTGTTTGCCTTAGAATAGTTTTCTCCATCAGGTGGGTTAGGGTGATCAAGCAAATATTTCAAATGTCATGAAACAAGGTCAGAAGTCATTGGCAAGAAATTGCACCTGTGTCTTGCTGAGGACTTCAGAGATAAATGTTCTTTCCATGGTTTCATCAACTTTTTCAGTTATAGAAAGGCCTCAAATGTAACTCAAGGAAGTGGAATGTAGGAGTTTCCCTTATTCCTTGCCAGCTTGTGGACACTGTAGTCCAGACTTGTTGGTATGCATCTGATCATGCAATATTTACTGATTGTTGCTAATTACTTCTCTGCTGTATCTTTTGGAAATTCATTTTATAGGACTCAGCTGATCTGCAGAGTTCTACAATTTGTCTGGCATGCCTAGAACACACAACTAGGACAAGAAAGGTGAAAACCCCTGATCTATAAAGAACAAAGTGTTTTTTCCACCTTTGAGCATATGCTCTGGCCTGTACCTGAGATTTGCACTCTTGAGAGGTATCAAAAAGCATATTTATCATGGTTTAACCCCAGCCAGCAGCTAAGCACCATGCAGCCACTCACTCACTCCCCTCCATCCCCAGTGCAATGGAGGAGAAAAATCAGGGGGAAAAAAGTAAAACTCATGGGTTGAGATAAGAACAGTTTAATAGGACAGAAAGGAAGAAACTAGTAATGATAATAATAACAATAATAAAATGACAATAATAATAGAAGTGGAATATACAAGTGATGCACAATGCAATTGTTCACTGACTGATGCCCAATTTGCTCCCAAGCAGTGATCTGCCCCCCTCAGGCCAACTCCCTCTGGTTTATATACTGGGCATGATGTCACATGGTCTGGAATATTCCTTTGGCCAGTTTGGGTCAGCTGTCCTGACTGTGTCCCCTCCCAACTTCTTGTGCCCCTTCAGCCTTCTCGCTGGTTGGGCATGAGAAGCTGAAAAATCCTTGACTTCTTAGTCTAAACACTACTGAGACACAACTGAAAACATCAGTGTGTTATCAACATTCTTCTCATACTGAACCCAAAACATAGCACTGTACCAGCTACTAGGAAGAAAATTAACTCTATCCTAGCTGAAACCAGGACAATATCTTATTTGTAAATGTTCTTTTTTCTTGTGACACTGGACGTTTTAGGGAAGACTAATGAAATCTATAGCTAAATAACATTTCTGTGGAATGAACCTGATTTCTTTCCTTGATATATTCTGAAATGAGCGGTTGCACTTTAAATGGACAGTGTATGGTCAGAATTTAGTTAACTGTAATAGAGTATTAGCGTGAATACTTTTTTTTGGATGTTTACATTAAGTAGAATCTTCCTCTTCACAGGTACTGGAGGTTTCATGTGATTTGGGTTTTTTGACTAGTCAAACAATGGAAGTCATGGAGCCAAGTGTTGGATCCCTGGTAGAACATAACCTGGAATGATTGAAGGTATGTAACAAAAAAAAAAAGTTGTTAAAGCATGCAATCAGTAGTATCACACATTTGTCACTGATCAGTAACCTTTTTTGGTAATGCACTTACATCACTTTGGATTTCATAGTAAATCTTTCATTACAAATAAACTAATTCAAAGATGTTTTACAAATAAAGTAACATTATTTCATTCAAGTTTTTCTTTCAAGCTTTTGTTTGGGCTTTTTAAGCAGATATTTTAATAGACAGTTACAACACTCAGGGTTTTTTTCCTGAACTAGCATTGTTGTATATACCTTATTCTACCCTATCCAGCACCTGCTTCCTCGCTACCTTCGAAGGTATATTTTTGTTATTTATTAAATAAAGAGTAGTCAAATTGTGTTCTGTTGCACTCACACTCCCTTGTTTTTACTTAACACCTATGATTAGAATCTTCTTTAGCCTTGCCTTTTGTGTCAGCTGTTCAGAGCTGAAAAATAAGGAGTAAAAATTAAAGACAGGCCAGGCATCTCGTTGCCTTCAAAAGTAAAGTATGTGGCCCACTCTTATAAATGTTTTCAGCTTCTTAGCTATTAATGTCCACCTTTATATTCCCTGATGTATCATTAGTGAGAAGAACACATGAAAGTGTTTCCCATCCTCATGGCCGTACAGGACACTATCATAAAATGACAAATTTCTTTTTTTTTTTTTTTCTTTGAAGTTATCTCTTCACAATTAATGAACTATGAAAGGAAATTGCACAGTAAAAGGATACTATCTATGCAGCTGTATTTATGATTAGATCTTAAACAGAGGGCTGGTTTATATGCTACTTGGATTGCGGAAATCACTTTCTCCTTTTTTTTTTTTATTATTATTATCATCAAGACAAAATGTCTACTAGGCCAACAGGAGGAAAAATTCTGAATGCAAGCAAAATTATATAGGCTTTACTCTGAGAAAAAAAATCTTATTAACATTCCTATTTATATACTCCATTTTCAGACAATAACTTTAGTTTTATTAAGAGGCTAGAGTCTGTCACTATCTGCTTTTAATAACAACTTCTGAACTACTAGGTACACCTGAAACTGTTTTCTTTTCCAGAATCAGAACTCTTTGCTAGAGATTTCTTGGAACAAGCTTTAGTATCTGGATTTATATTTTTAAATTATTTGTTAAGTTGTTTTGCAATCAATTAACTCAAGTTAATTGACAGTTGACTGAATCATGAGAAAGCTTTACCATGCAGTCTAAGATAACCTAGCACATTGTGTGCCATACATTTTATACTATTGAAAAAAGTTACATGTAGCCACTTTTTATGTTCCTTTTTCAGACCAAACATTTGCTCTTGTGTTCCCTGACATTAGCGTGCACTTTATTTTCAGTTGCAGAACTCGAGGTTCCAGTGGAAAAGAAAAATTTTTTATCAATTTATTGGGTGTTGCCCTAAACATTTACAGGTAAAGGAGGCATGCCTCTTAAAAGAGGTTTCAGAATAAGGTGATCAACTGGTTTGACAGCAACAAAAGTTCCCCAAAAAGTCACATTGGCGCCTTCATGTAAGGAGTAAGGTCGTTTTACTCTGATCTACAATTTGGTTCAGGCCCCCAAAGGTTAATGTCCAGTACATTAGGCATGTTATAATTGAACTGTTGAGAAACAAATTAAAATGTTAATGAACTGTCTTCCCTTTGGAAGTAAACTCTAGGTTTCTTATTACCAGCACTGCCAGCATTCTTGATCTTATTGTCTAATCGACACTTAATGGCTCTCTCTTGGTGTCTCTAATTTTACATAATTAATGTGCATGTAAAATGAACCTTGTAAATATTTTGTGCTTATATACCACATGCTGAATAATGTAAGCAAGCTATTATAAGTTGCTTATGTTTGCCCCTTGTAGTTTTCTTGAACTCAGAACTTTGCATTAACATGGAGCTGTGAGGGAGAAATGTACCAGGCAGCTCACCTCGCTGAAGCATGTAACCCAGAAACAATGAAAAAATTCTAAAGGCAAAAAGATCAACTAGGTTCTTTTTGTTTGTTTGTCCCATATGAAAGCAGTCTAGTGAATAACAGATTGCAGAATTTTCAACTGATCTGTTAGCCTGTTTTACAAATATACCTCTCTAAACTGATTATGTTCTTAACATCTAAATGCCTTGCAGATGGCCTTCATGGCTATTTGTCAAGGCAAAACTTGTCCACACTTGTGAGTAATACCTAAAGGAATTATGAAGTATAGGATGTAAGATTAAAAATAAGGAAAAGTTTTCTAGCTTGTTGAAATTATATTGAGGCACTCTACCAAGAGCAAACACTCTTGTTTTAAGTATGGGCTGAGTTTCCAGAAGATGAAATATTAGGTCACTAACCAGAAATTTGTTGTACGTTAGTGAATCAAAAATTTCTTTTTTCATCTTTTCTATCAGTCTTTACTCTAGAGTGCAGAATGCTGGCCTGAAACTATTGCATTTGATAACAGTGATTAAAGAAATAAAGATTTTCTCACCTTTTTATTTTGTTGCTATTATTTTGTATTTAATCCTGCTCTCCTTGTGAGCGTTAGTGAGTTTAAAGAACTTTTAATAAGACAGGTCAGGGAGGATCAGCCCGCAAAGAAAATAGATACCATAAGAGTGTCGTCTTTTAACAGCTAGTTTTTAATAAGCTCTTTTCCAGCTGCTGCTTGTAATATACAGTCTGTTTCATGGAAATCAGATAGAGACTTCATTTTTTCTCGTTGAAGTTAGAAAGGGCTTGCTCATCAGAATTCTGTAACAGTTCTCTTTTTCCATCTCTTCATTTATCACCTGCCACTGGCAATTACATAGAGGTTGAATATAGGTCCATGCAACAATCTGGCAGGTAGGATGCCTTATTTTGATACATTTTTCCACACTGATTTAAATAAAAAAGATTTTTAAAAAAGAGAAAAACTCAAATATGGATTCAGCTTAATTGAAAGAAAACTTATGGAGTCCTGACTACAACAAAGCTGTCTGGAAGTGTAAGTAAATGGCAGTCTACTGTTATAGGTACATTATAAAATTGAAGAAAATGGTTGTCTAGCAGACTGGTGACACACACTTTTGTGCTTGTACATGCATACTTGTGAGTGAAAATATTTAGTCATTGCACTTCCCTTTGCAGTTCATCAAGTATCTCTCTAATGCTAGTGCCTCTGCTGCTGCTGTTAGTTGGTATGCATGTGTGTACTAAATATATTTCAAAGCTGCTGTCATGACCTTGTGGTTAACCTGATGGCAGGTTTGCTGTCCAAGCCAAGTGGATTGCGTTCCCATGGCATGCCAACCCGATCTTCAGTAGTGGCTCCATTTTCCCCTTTCTCCAGGCTCTACCTTCCTATGCTTCATAGGACTACAGTGAGAGAGGTCCCTACAGTCCCACTGACCCATTTCTACTGTTGGAGTAAATTAGGAGCTCTCTATTGTACTCAGGCTGGGAAGCGGTCACACAGCTGAGTTAAAACGTTGGTGGGAACATTATGGTGGACAAACATTAGCAGTGATGTTTTTAAAACGGTAATGCAGGGATGAGTTACAAGTGCCTTCACTGTCTTTTAATAGTATGTTGAATTTCTTCAGCATACAATGAGTCAAGGATATAACTCATGTTTTCAGTCCACATGTTGCTGCCCCCCCTCCCCCCCCCCCCCCAGTTTCCCTGCCTGGAAAAAGCAGTGGCTGTTTGTGAAACGCTTTAAAAGAAATTTTGTTCTACAGAAATCTGGTCTCAATTCTCCATCCAAGAGTAATAAGTCCTGTCTTAAAGTGTTATAGAAGAATTATTAATCAGTTAGTAGTTGAACACAGAATTATTTCAATATTTTCCAAATTATAATTTAATATTTAAAGTTTAATGAAATTAATATTTAAGTAATTTGCTAAAAATGTGCATTTTCAAGGTGTTTTCTTCAAACAGGTAAATTGGCACAGGTCAGACCTTAAATCTAAATGAAAGTCCAATATTATTGTCATTTAACAAAACAAAATCACATCATAGTTGTAGATATACACGTGTTAAATAATTTCATGTTCACCAAAAAAAACCTTTGTATCTTAAATTACAGAAAATTACACTAGCATCCTATTAAAATCAGTTCAAGAGAGAAATTATGCAGATGTCCTGGTTTCAGCTGGGATAGAGTTAATTGTCTTCCTAGTACCTGGTATAGTGCTATGTTTTTGAGTTAGGTATGAGAAGAATGTTGATAGCACACTGATGTTTTCAGTTGATGCTAGGTAATGTTTAGTCTAAAGTCAAGGATTTTTCAGCTTCTCATGCCCAGCCAGCAAGAAGGCTGGGGGCGCACAAGAAGTTGGCACAGGACACAGCCAGGGCAGCTGACCCAAAATGGCATTCCATACCGTGTGACGTCATGCCCAATATATAAACTGGGAGAGTGGGGACGGGGAAGATGGCCACTGGGGGACTAACTGGACGTTGGTTGGTGGGTGGTGAGCAATTGCATTGTGCATCACTTGTATATTCCAATCCTTTTATTATTACTGTTGTAATTTTATTAGTGTTATCATTATTAGTTTCTTCTTTTCTGTTCTATTAAACCGTTCTTATCTCAACCCCCGAGTTTTACTTCTTTTCCTGATTTTCCCCCCCATCCCACTGCGGGGTGAGAGGGAAGTGAGTGAGCGGCTGCATAGTGTTTAGTTGCTGGCTGGGGTTAAACCATGACAATGGAATTCCTAGATAAACCTTTTTTACTTCATCCCAGCCATGTAATTTGAAGACCTGGTGATAATGTATTTTAAGGTGGAAAGTTGATTTTTTTTTTTTTTTTTTAAGTATTATAGTTGCCCTAGGGTGCATTCATCTCTTCTGTTGCCTTACAGTGGCCTAATATGAGTGAGATCTGAATGTAGAAAAATCTAGATGGGAAACAATACTTCAGCAGGGAAAAAATATATGACTTAGCCTTTGGAAGGCATTATAGTGACAGACTGAAGCTGATGCATATTGCTATATGCTGCTTATCTGATGAGTATTTTCTTCTTTGTCTGCAACTTCCTAACCTTAAAGGAAGGCTTATGTAAAATTATGAAAGGCTGTTGCCACTATATGTAGTTACTGCCAAGAATCAATTGATTTTATGGTGAAGGGTTATTTTAAATTTTCTTAACTTTGTACTGCAGAGTGGAGTTCAGGATAATTGAGACACTTGGAAATTTAGGCTTTCAAACAGTTCCTTTCTTTTATACTGAATGTCCAGGTTTTAACTCTAGCTAAGAAATATTTTCTAGACTTGGAATATGGGCAATCTACTCCTGTAGAGCAGAAGATAATTTTATTTCCTAGATTCCTCTGCTGTAATATTAACAATAACAAACACACATAAGTGGAGGTCGCCTGTGGCTAGTATGAGCAATATAGAGTTTATCCATTTTCCACAGCTGATCTGGATGCTAAACAGAGTTATTATTTTCTTTCTCTGTTTTTTCTTTAATACTGCACCACTATTGTAGGTAAATACCTTTCTCAACTATTGAAATTCTTTGTCACAAAAAGGGTTAATGGATGAGATGATTCTGTCAGGTTTTGAACTGGAGGGGATTCAGCTGTTACAAAACCAAGTAATATTATCCTCCTCACTCCGTCCTTGACCAAATCATTAAGTATAAAAATAGTGTAATACTCTATATTAAAATTGATAGCACAGGTGTTTAAAATATTTTAGAAAAAATATGCCTAGACTTATTCTTTTATATTAACACCGTATTGCTTCACATGTAATCTCTTCATTCCACATTGGCAAATATTCCTTAAGTGCAGAGAAGGTCTGTAAACCTCTCAAAATAGTGGTGCATAAAATATTTTCAGATAATTATAGTGCAACTGCTTGCAGATTTCCAGTTACAGATTGCAATGCACATTCAGGCTATGGTCATATTTAATACATCACAGGCATAAAATTTGTATTTTGCTAAGCCTTATATACAAAGAGGTTTTCATCTAGTTTTACTTTATAAGTAATGAATGAAGGTGAGATAATGATGTCCTACTGTGATTAGGTGTACTGGCAAGGGTGACTCATCAATCCTAACTCACCCCTGTAGAAAATAGCGTCTTGGATAATTTCACAGTCAAAGAGAAACATTACACTATGTACAGTCTTCCAGCACATTTCCATTTTAATATTACTTTCAATACAAATTTAAAAAGGCGACTTTTTTGGCAAATGAACAGTTTTGCCTTATTAATGCTGAGTGGAAAAGAGAGGAAAAACAGCTATTGACAAGTGAAGATACGTATCCCACCATATGGATTCTAACGCTTTAATTATATTGTTCTCTTTCTTTTTATGGCAACTTTTAGTGATAATAATTTTTCAACTAATTAAAGACCAGCTGCTACTTAGCAAGCTAGGCACCTAATTAGGAATCCAGAACCTGGTAAACAACCTTTACTGCCAGCCAGCTAGTTGAATCACCTCCTGTCACTGGCATGGAAGTCTTTTTGTAGTTGTTGTTTTGTAAATGCGCATTTTAGTCATACTGACTGGCTCTGCTGAATGTTCTTCCTTGAGACTAGCACAAGAATCCAACATCATGTTCACTTATTTTTTTTCAGGGTAGCCTGCAATACCTCGTGGTTTTCTACTTTTTTTTTTTTTTTTAAGTTTCCTGGCAATTAAAAGACTATTTTTTAGGAAAAGGTTTACTGAGCAGAAAACCAGGTATATTTCCTGGATGCAGAAAGCAGTCTGCCTACAGCAACTTCTTGCTATTTAATGATATTTAGAGACATTATGTTGTTATTTCAGATTGAAGTCCAGTTTTTCCATGCAGTGTACAGTCTGTACAAATGCAGCCCATGTTTAGTCTGCCTAGTGTTATGGAGTAAATAAATAATCCGTATCTGTATTGTCTTGACTTTCTCTATGAAAAGTAATCACCACAGAACTCTTTAGGACCAGCAGCCATGAAAAAGAAATCTGTGAAACTTGTTCTGACTGTTTTTGTTCACTGATCACTCTGAAATACATGTTTAGTTACGTATTTACTGGCAGAGACAATGGGAAAAGGGAAGGAAATCTGCAGACGACAGAATCACTTAGGTTAACCAAAGCTAGAAAAAGCTGAGTGTAAGTTCAGGTGCACAGTTTTGGATAAATGTAAGGTGAGTGATACTGAAAGGAAGTTTGAATGATTCATATGTATCGCAGCAAGCCACCTTCTAGGCTACTCAGGAAACAGATATGGTTATTGTAGTAAGAATAATAATCTTCCATTTAATATATGCCCTTGCTCAAAAAGACAAAAATGTTAGTATGTATCAAAATAAAATGAAAAAATAAGTAGCTACAAAATGAAGTTGACAGCTTTTCCATGGATCTAGTGCTTGTTTAACTAATATTGAGGAAAAAAGCATCATAAACAGCGCTAAGGGAAGAGTACAGGCATTTTACAAGCATGAAACAGACATTGAGAAGTCTTGGGCTATCTAGTTAAAAAGGAAGCAAAGGAAAGCTTTTGTAAGGGAACAACAGAATTTTCATAGACTTGATATATGAAGATTTATATTTTATAGTTTTAGTGATGAGAAATTAGTCATGTTTTCACAGCAGACTGACAACTCCAGGTGTTAGAGACTCTAAGTTTCCTAACCAAATGATAGCCAGTTCTTGTGGCAGCCTCTGCTTTTTTTTGCCTTTGTTCTGGCTTTACAGGTCTGTTAGCACAGGAGAAGAAAGGTAAGCTTCAGTCCCATGGAATGAAAAGTAGATCTTTTAATAGCAATATAACACAGTAAGTTTTGAAATTATTTAGAAAAACAAAACAAAAGTTGTATGTATTTCTTAACAACATGAGAACTCTGCCAAAAGGAGTGGCTCAGATGAAGATTTTAAAAGGAGTAGATGGTTTTATGAACTATGGAACCATCCTTTTTTTTTCAAGAGAGAGAAAGAATGGAGTTACTTTGGAGAACAATATAGATACTCTTGTGTGTTTTTACTGGAAATCGTAGATTCTAGTGACAGGATTAAGAAATGTCACAAAGTTGCAGGGCTAGTGATGAAAATCACAGCCACAAGTGTGAGATCAGGCAAGTTTCCCAGGCTCAGATTTTCAGCTAAATGCCCTTCTTACCACTGATTACCATCATCTTATGCCACACTCTACATCCATTCCTTCCTCCTAAATTAGCTCAAGAAGATTCAAGATCCATCTGCTGTCATATTTCCTCCCTGCTCCTGCCACGTGTGAATGGTTAATTTTGCACTGCTCTACCCATGTCTTCTGCTAGTCTTGATCGAAGTGACAGAATTGCAAGCAGAATAACTCCAGTTGTGCTTCTCAGAAACCACCTGGAACCAAGGAGTCTCTTTTGCTGTTTATAAGAGCTAGGTTGTCGGCACCCTGCAACAAACAGTTCCCTATTCCTTACACCAACTGAGCTGGTAGTTATTTTAGCCTATGCCTCTGCTGAAAGCCCAAGCTTTTATTATGCTGCTGAGTTTTCTTGGAACCTTGTTTAATAACAACAGAATGAAGGAAAAAAAACCCAACAAATCCAAGACAAAACAAAACAAAACCCTTGGTAGAAAACTGGTATTGGGACTATAGTTTTCCCTTTGTGCTTTAAGTTGTTTCCATGAATCTGGGATAGCAGAGGTGGGGATATTAATGAGGGAGCATACCCCCAGCATTACACTAACTTCATGAAGTTGCATTGAAGATGAACTGCTAGTTAGAAGGTATATTTTTCATAGTTAGGATTAGATTAAAACTGAAATCAAGGTATATTTGTCAGAGCTGGGTTTGAGGCTTCTCAGAGGCGTTTTGACAGCATTCTTTTCTGAACAGCTTTTGCAAATTACATTCTTTTAACCCAAATAAAAGTATTCTGAGCTTTTGTGAGACTTTCATAGCATTAGTAGTACTGGGTATTGTGAATGCTAAGCAGCTGTTTTGCAAAGTTAAATAACTGGCCATTTCCCAATATTTTTTTCAAAGAATTGATGAGCTTAGTGTACTTTATGGATGGTCTGCCAGTAACATTTAATTTTGTTCCTTTTCTTTTCCTTCTGTTAAGCCCAATGAAAATAAGTTTAAAACTGTACGCAAGTTGTATGCTTTCACTTTGAAGAGGTGGTAAAAAGAACATATAAGCATTCGATATTTCAATGTATTGTTGACTGATTACAAATAAAATTGATTTATCTTATTCCTGTCTATCCAAAGTGACCATATAAGATCGAAAGTGTGCATTAGTTTGCCTCTGACAGCCAGTGTTTTATTTTGTTGTTTTATCTATGGGTACTCATCCTATTTAAGAGTAAAATGTATTTTTATTATTAGTTACATTGTGGCTTTACCGAGACATGTCAGTCTTAGTGTTCTAGAATATGTGCAAGTACATGGCGTGGAGGTGGGGGGTGGTGATGGTGGTGGTGGTGGAAAAATCAGCAGTAATGTATATTGAAAGGCGAATTTGGCATTACAGAAATGCTAAAGTTGTTCTCTAATAGAGGGAAAACTAGTCAAGTCAAATGCAGTCACTTTACTGCTATTAAGACAGTTAACTCCTATTGATTTTTAAATACCTCTAACATGGGACTGTAGAACTGGAAGGGGCCTCCTGCATCACTGTGTCCAGCCTCCTAAAATTACTCTTGGGAAAACAAACAAACAAACAAACCAACCAACAACAAAAGACCCCCCCCCCCCCAATGCAAACCAAAGCACTTTCTCCTCCTCCTGCGCTCACACTAGAGGTCACACACTGGCCACACTGTGGTAAACCAAAGACCAGTGCTGCTTAACCAAAAGTAGCAATTTAATGGGATCAGGGAAGAGAAAGAAAATTAAATGTGTTACCAATTGATCACATGCTGAGCTGACTGTGGGAGGTATAATGTACCAGGTCTGGCCAAGAGAGATTTAAAACTCCTTTTTTTCTGAGACAGAGAAAAAAATTTTCCAGACTAAAATTTTAAATGACAAAAAAATTTCAGTAATGACCTAGAGATCTTAAAACCACCAGTAGCACTGTGCATCTTGACCTGCCTTTAGCTATAGGCAATCTCCAGTGTTTCATGAGAAGTTTTTCTCTTGGAGGAGAGCAAGAAGAGGAGGGGAATCCTTCCTGCAATGCAAGCAGTTATCTTCTGGCATTACACAGAAAAGAGCTTCATCCTCATGCTGCAAAAACAAATGAGACAGCACAACTTTTCTCGGCTGATTTCAGCCTTCCCCCATCCTTTCAAATACACATGTATGGGGATTTATGTCTGTGGGCAGATTAGTGTGGAAACAGAGGTTTGTGGTCAAACTGCTTGCACAGCTTTGGTTTTGTTTTCCTACATCTGATAGAAATCATTATACAAATTATAGAAACTGTATTTCATTTGTGGAATAGAAGAAAAAATGCAGAACAGTATTTGTCCAGAGATTTGCCTTAATTTCTTGTTCAATGTCTTATGCATCTTTTTTTTAGGTGGCAACTAGGATTGCCTCCCCCCCCCCCCCCCTTGCGGTTAAA
>NW_010972875.1:1855800-1884490 GCF_000737465.1 Haliaeetus leucocephalus | reverse complement strand
GTTGTCCCCCCCCCCCCCCCCCCCTTCTGGCTATAAGCAGTCAGAAGGCCTCATTGCCCATGCTGTGAATGAAGAGTCTACAGTTTCATTTGGAGCCCCAAATGCTAATTTTTTGTCAACATTATTAGTATTTGCTTTGTTCTTTGAGACAGGTCTTGGTGAATACACAAGTACCTTTATTCATTATTTTTACAGAAGAGAGCAGGGATTACCAGCCTGCAACAGGTAAGGAAGACAGCCTGTGTAAGATTCTGGAAGTATGTTATTAGTGCTCAGTTTTTTCTTGAAGGTAACAGGACACGAGATTGGCTTTAGATCCTCAGAGAGGGTGTTCGAAAATTATTTAGACCTAATGCTTACTGCTGCTTCTTGATGTAGTGAACGCTTCACTAGGAAATGCCTTCTTAGGAACTCTTCTTGAAGGACCTCTTAACCTAAGTTGCAATTTGGGTGTAACAGCTCTGGGCAGATAAGCTCCCTTTCTTTTTACCAGAATGCTGAAGAGTGTTTGCAAAATGTACAATATTGTTCCTTTGCTCAAGTACAAGTATTGTTATTATTTCCAAGACTAAAGTATCTTCACTTATTTTAGGTGTTTAGTTTGGATGATGTAATTTTTATTCTTACTGTATTTCAATGGGAACAAAGCTAAGTCAGCAATCAGTACTTCATGGTGCATCTCCCAGAATTAGAATAACCTGCAAATAATTTAAGGTAGAAGAATAGAATACAAAAATCATAATTTATAGCTAGGAATTCAAGGATGATACTTGAATATCTTCATTGCTTTTATATTGTCACATTATTTTTGTCATTTATGTTATTTTTCCACAGGAGAAAAGTATATTTGATTTTCTTATGATAACAGTGACTTAATCTATTCATCTTTGATTTTCCAATAATAAAATGTAATGCTTTATTTTCAATCTCAAATAAAGTTTTATATTCCACTTTTATAAAAAAAAAAAAGGCAGCAACAACAAAACCTCTAAAGAATGTTAAATCATTAGGAAAATAAAAGAACCATGGTCTACCAAGAAAATTGTTCTCCTGTTGCAAAGTATGTCTATTCCAGAAAAATGAAAGGGTAAGAAGTTCTAACTTAAGGCTTGGTGGAAGGTCAACATTTGCATTTTAAGAGGAATATTTTAGCAATAATTCTTTCATTATGAGATCATAAACTCTGTGCATTTTGATATCAAGATAGAATGAAGGCATAAAAGGAGCTGTGGGTTCCTGGAATGTGAAAAGGTGTAATACATTTGTGATTCTTTCTCCATATATCAGTGGTACCAGAAGTTCATACCTGGTGTAAAGCAAATAAAACACCCAAGCAAATTACTAAACAAAAAAAGAATTCTTCTGCTTTGACATGTATTAGGGGAAATTATCTCTTTTTAGTTGTTGCTTTTTTAACACACGCAAGTGACAAGTGTTTAGTACATCTGTTCAGCTGACAATAGAGCTTTGTCACTGCGATGACAAATGAAAAAGGACTGGATTAATTTAGTTATAAAGATACATTTTGCTTCTTTTAACTTGTTTCCACAAGACTGATTAATTAGAAATAGTAATTCCTTCTAAAGCCACCATTGTAGAATGAGGTAGAAAAATTCTGCTCACTGAAATATGTATCATATATCTGGCAGGTAAACCCAAAGAAAGTTCCTTCTGTTATTAACAAAACTCACAGGAGAGAACAGGGTTTGTAAGATGTATGGCCTTATTACGTTGCTGGACCACAGGAACTCTACTATGCTGTTGAGCACAATACCTTCACTGTTTTTTTTCTTTGGTATGCTTTGGCACATTTAGTGGTGGAAGGGTTGATGTTGTGATCAGTGTAAGATTCCTCAAGTTTTCATGTTTTTAGGATGATATAGAGGGATATAATTCGAGCTTTTTACAAAGTACATTAAACAGTGGCAAACTGATTCATTTGTTTTCTTAACTGTTGCTTTTGATGTAATATGCATTGACTAGTTTATAATCTGGATTTTATGTGGTATCATATTTATGCAAAATTAACTGGCACACAAGCTTAGTGGTAACCTGAATGTCTGGTGGATCATTTCCTAAACACTCAGAAAACACTAAAAGATCAACATAACAACCGAAAAGTGAGTTCTAGAACACAGGATCTGAAAAGAAGAAAGGAGGAAAGTATTTCAGAAGCATAAAGTAGTCACTGAAACATATGACGACAAAGGCTAGTGGAAATAAAACTGGCAGTTTCCAAATGTACTGATAACTATGAAATATCTCCTTGTGCTTTCCAAAGATGGTCAAATGTGACAGAGCAATTAAATGACAATCAGAAATTTTCACCTCCTGGCTTTACTCTCTGAGTCAAATTCTGCAGAAACCTGCAGAAACCCACACACTTATCAGACATTAAGACAGCATACCAGTCTCAACATGGCACGCTATAGTAAAAAAAGTTCAGAGCTTCAAGAAATGATACTTTTAATGGTTGTTTAAAAAAAACCCAACAAACCAACCCTCAAAGGTCAATTAGCTTCAACAATATAAATATAACTGACTCCTGTTTCAAGTTCTCTGACATGTTTGCACTTTTATCTATGGTATGTTTTTGTCAAATAGCAGCAGTTTTATCTCTTACTGCAGTGCAGTTGGTCTTTCAACAATATGCAATAATTGCACAGCTGGCTCCCCAAATTATTGTGCTTGGTAAAAATATGCAAGCATCACAGCCTTGGTTGTGTATGTGTTGTGGTGCTGACTGACAGCCTTAAAAGCACAGCATGCAGTAAGTACCTCCAGAGGGCTCCCAAGATATTTAAAGAGTTATGACCCTATTACTTTTCCTTAAAGGTTATTTTTCTCTGACAGTCTTTTTCTTCTGAGTTTATTTCCCTTCCTTCATTTTTTTTTATTATTGAATGACACCATTTTTATCTCTTATTAAACATTTCCATGCTTATTTATACACTTTTCATTAAAATTTCCTCCTCTATTTTTTTTGCTTCCTTTCTGACTCCTTTTGAATATACACCTAAACTTCAGTCTCTACTGTCATTGTCTTAAAAACAAAAACTGAGATCTGTTTGCTCCTGTGTGAGGAACAGTGGGGTGTGTCTCATGTGTTCACACATAGTCCCATCCTTTGTATGTCTTGCTGTTTGCTAGCTGGTTTAGTTTCTTTATACTGTCCAGTGAGTTAAATCATAAGCCTTATTGGATGTATTTGCTTAGGTTTCCAAAATCATAGCTGTTGAGCCCTGTCTTGCTCTTTCCCAACACTGAGTCTCGATGTTGTCAGTGTGCAGTGGGAACTGGTACTTCGAACTTAAACTTTAAAGGAATTGATACCTATTCTGGCATGCAAGTGCTTTGGTGTTTGTGGGAGGGAAGAAAGATTAAGTACAGGTGATGTGATGCAAACTAGGTGGTTTTTTTATTTTCCTCTGAGATGTAACACTATGCCACTTTGAATGTGTGTAGTAACCAACATTGTAGCAATCATATAGGCAGAACACCATAATGAGAAAACATAGGTGTGGTCTGTGTTCCTCTCAAGAAACAGTTAAATGAAAGTGTAGTTTAGTTCGTCTGTACTTGCCAGTTTTCAGAGATGAAAGGCAACAGAAGTCTGAATGTGGTCCTTTGGGATGAAACCCTGGTTCCACTGAAGGTGGTTGAAGTTTATGAATTGACCTAACCAGGGGCCTGATTTTGACTTCTACTTTATATGTGTCCAGGAAGAGTAAGGTGAAGAGTAAAAAAGTAGTTTCAGTCTAATCTGTGCCATCAGAAAGTGTACTGTATTTTCTGCAGCTGGAATAAACCACAAATAGAAAGTGTGAAAGGACTAATCAGTAGGATAAGTTAATGAATGTGGCATGTGTCATAGCAGCACAATGTGATGATATAATTTACATGAATATATGGTATGAACAAAGGCCACAGAGAGCCCTTTTCAATTACTCCTTCAGCTATATCGTAAGGAAATACCTAAGAATAGAGAAAATGTCTTTGCAGGGCTTTACTGAAGCCTCTTCAGTATTCACATGAAATGTATGGCAAATGAGTTGGCCAGCAGTATTCAATGTTGATAATGAGAAAATTGAATCAAAATTAAAAGTTCGTTAAACACAATTGTACATTTGCAATGACTTAATATATCTATTTTATATATACACACACATATATACACATGTATATACATATGTATACATATACATACATATATACACACCCGTCCCCCCCAAAAAAAAAAAAAAAAAAATCCAAAAACCCCTTACAGTGCCAAAGCTACCTCTGTACACCAAAGCATGCTGTTAAGTTTTGTTGGCATGGTAAAACACCTTGTGGAAGAACTGAAAGTTAAATTGCTTACTTGTTTATTCTTAACCTCACATTTGTTTAAGCAGGGTGGCCTTAATCTGAAGGAAATATGATTTTCTTTAATCTTCAGCTTTTTGAAAGCAAGACAATTGTTTCGAGCTTACACATTTGCTTTAACAGATGAAAATGCAGACTGAGTCAACGAAGAAGGTAAGGGGAAAGAAATTTATTATTATTCTTTCAAGTGAGTGATGTGAATATTGCAGGGACAGTACATTTCAGTATGGTGTTTCCCCCTGTTACAGGCCATTACGTTGTCAAAATGTGACGCTGACTTGTATTAAGCTAATCATCCAATGCAACTTGCCCGTCCTTTTCTGCAGGATGTTTTTTTGGCTTGTCATTTCCCATTTGGTGTGAAAGTTTTAAAAACACAGGCACTGTTTATCTTCAAGAAAGGACTGAGCAGGACATTAACTGTCTCAAAATACCAACACAGCTACTGCAAAGTTATAAAGAAAAATCTGTTATTTCCATTTATGACAGAACAAGAAATATTGAGCTAAACTGAAGCACCTACAATTCAGTTCAGAGGTCAGAAAATTTAACAGACACTCATGAGGCACCACAACATGTTACCTGATGAGTTTATGGAGTCTCTGACTACACATTTAACATGGTCTGTCAGGAATACAATAGCTAAGGCTGATCCTGCATTGGAGAGCCACTAGGTTATCTTTCCAGCTCCATTCTGGTACTATGTATAGAAGTAATGTTGCTATTATATACCATGGTCTAAAGATGAACAGAGTGCTTCAGTGGTGCTCAAATCCAAAATGAAGCATACCTGTAGTGTGCAGCAAACAACAAAATGCCTATTTACTTGTACTTTTGGCTCATTTCATATTAACACCACAGGAGAATGAGGTAGAGAAAGAGAATTGCTAAAGGAAACATTTAGCTTTAGATATATAATACCAGCAAAAATAGATGCATAATAAAATACATTGATAAAACCAATATGTTTTGACAATTTGACAATAAGTAGTGTATTATTTTCTGTGTATTTAAAATTATTCCTTTAATAATTTTTACACATAATTCATGAGGTAAAATTTGTTTGTGAGCATTTTTCTAGTATTCAAAACTCGAGAGCTTCTGGCTTGCTTTGGTGAGGTACATAGGTCATGTACTTTCTTTTGTTTTGAATTAGCTTAACTCTAAGAATCAGGAAAATTTTCATGCCATTCATGGCAATTTTCATGCAATTTTCAGCATAATCTTCATGCCAAAGCCAAGATTTGTTCTTGTCAATGATTTTTTCATTTATGTGTAAAATTACCTGTCCTTTACTACCACTGCTGTGAACTTGAGCATATGGGCAAAGGCTAACAATAAAGGAAATTTCGCATTTATTTCAGTAAAAGTTCTTAGGAAAACTTTCTCATATATCTTTAGGTGCTTAAAAAAGCCTGTAAGATTTTTTTTTTCCTAAACTTTGCTGCACTTGAAACAATTGAACTTAGCTTTCAGTTAGAAGAAAATGACTTTATTGCCTTATATGAGAGAGTTTTTATTTTAATTGGGGTTTTTGGCTTGTACAATAAAAATTGTGTTAATAGTATTTACAAAACACTGTCCACATGATTTTGTAAGGATTAGTACTCTTTCGAAAGTAATGAATTTAAACAGAGCTATATTTACATCTGCTTTTCTAAATATTTATACCATATTTATCATCTCATTCACTGAGTGCTTGCAAATAGATCTGCCAAGCAACAAACATCAGAAATGATAGATGAGACACCTTTTAAGATCTAACCAACAGACATGAGTTAAGTGATGCTACTGATTAAATTAAAAAAAAAAAAAACAACAAAAATAAAAAAAAAAAACAAACCCAGAAGGCATAGCAGTAGTAAGGATCATATAACAACCAGAGGAATGGATAGAGTATAACTAATTTCTCTTTCTCCCATTAGAGGTGTAAAACTATTAACCCATTTACACAGATGATCGTCTTGAACAAATACTAATTTCTGGTCATGATCTTCTCAGATATTACTTCAAAACTGCTAGAAAACATGATGATTTGAAACAAAATTAAGTCAGCATTTCAGTATGGGCTAACCTGCTTTTAGAAGTTTTTTTATTACCAGCAAGGAGAGGTTCATTTTCATGTGTCATGTTTTCCTGAAAAATGACAAAACAGAAGAGAAAATGGCAAAGTAAGCATAGGTTTATACTGAGAAACTAAAATAAAACAAACTGTCTCTGCTGCTTCTTCCTCCTCACGCTGTTCCCTTGCTCCACGTGGGGTCCCACCCATGGGAGATGGTCCCTCACGAACTGCTCCGACATGGGTCCTTTCTACAGGGTACAGTCCACCTGCTCCGGCCTGGGGTCCTCCCCGGGCTGCAGGCGGATATCTGCTCCACCATGGACCTCCATGGGCGGCGGGGGGACAGCCTGCCTCACCATGGTCTTCCCCACGGGCTGCAGGGGAATCTCTGCTCTGGTGCCTGGAGCATCTCCTCCCCCTCCTGCTTCACCGACCTTGGGGTCTGCAGGGCTGTTTCTCAGTTTTCTCACTCCTCTCTCTCACAGCTGCCATGCAGTGTTTTTTGCCCTTTCTTAAATATGTTTTCAGAGGGGCACCACCAACTTGTTTAAGGGGCTCACCCGTGCCCTGCGGTGGGTCGGTTGGAGCCGGCCGGAACCGGTCGTGTCCAGCACGGGGCAGCTCCGGCCTCTCCTCACAGAAGCCTCCCCCACAGCCCCCGCTGCCACCGCCTGGGCACCCACACCTGGTAAGTACACCTGAATTCACAAAGGCTAACGTCTGTAGTCTAGGCTAAAATGCCACCGCCTACAAGAATATCCTCCCTAGGAAGGAATGAGTGTGCGTCCCACTAACCTTAAGCTCTGAAATGACAAATCCCCAGCTGCTTTTGGTGACCATACGTTGGACAGATAAACATACAGGTATGTTTATTCGTACAGTTTATTCTTGTGTAATTCCCTGTTTTCATTGGGGTTGCTTAAATATTTAATGTTAAAATATGTTTATTATTTCACGGTGGGACCTTCATTTTTTCATCTGTTGCTCAAGACCATATAATGCCATGGAGAGGTGAGAGGGCTGCCATGCTTCCTCACCAGTGTGGTTTTCTTTAGCACTTGCAGACTGCTAGTTTGTTCCCTGGTCAAATCTTAGCTAGGTGCTAAAATATCTTGCCTACCAGCCTGGCTGAGTGTAGTGCCTCTTGAGAAATGAGAGGATGTGGAGTCCTTTTCCAACACCTGAGGTTATTCTGTTCCCATTGAATTGGGATTATACTTAGTATTCTATTGTTTCATTATAATTTTATACTGAATAGCTTACAGGTTCAGCACAGTATTACCAGGACATGCTGAAAACTAGTGTTTCCAATTCATAATTAGAGGAGAATGTGAACTACAGTAAGAGATTTGAATAAATTATTTGGAAGGTGCTGCATTGCAATGTCTGTGAAATCACTTTCAGACTCTTTAAAAGCAGGTTTTTCACTGAGTTTCTGTTTGGATTTCATGCAAAGCATGTTCATTTATCTACAAATGAATCCTAATGAGGAGCCTTTCAGGTTTTGTGATGTGCAAAAGATTTCTGCAGACACTGAAGCCCCTCACATATAAATCCTTTCTTACCTTGTTTCAGTGGTGGCTCCTCTGATACCAGAAATGAATTTTTCACATCTGACTCCTCAAAGCAGTTGCTAGCTTAGTAATAACGTTTCAGCACCTGCAAATGCCTTATTAGAAACACTTTCATGATTCCCCCGCACCCTTGCACCAAGACTCACTTGCTGCAAAAATCTTCAGGATTTTCTCTGCAGTCAATTTTACACTATGTAACCCAATCTATCTAGAATATTCCCATTTCTATAATGATATATAGCCCTGGATTTTCTGTAAGTTTTAAAATATCTATAGGGGTCAAAATAAAATTATATTATTTGTATGGTAAGAAATTATATTCTCAAGTGTATTTAACAAGCAGCACCATTTCTTTCAATAGGATTGAACGTATTTATTTTGACTCGTGTTATATTTGCGCCTACTTTTGCACTTTTGAAAAGGTTGTTCATATTTTATTTAATGGTGCTATGGCAATGTAGGAATTCAGATGAATAGGAAGAGAGACACGACTATTATTTCTATAGATTTAATTGATACTATAAATCAAGTTTAACTTTTTATTAGTTTATATCAGACTTATTTCCATCATAGTCCAAGTATTTGCATGATTCTTGACATATTTTTCATATGTTTGATGCCATCTTGAGAAATTTGACTCGTGTGTTTCATTAAATGCAAGAAAACTAAAGCCTATTGGCTTCCACTGGGTACGGAAACAAACAGAAATGGAAAACAAAAACCCCAAAAACACATTCATAAATGTCGTTCCTTTCCCCTACAGACATACACAATCAATCTAGGTGCTAAAATTCTGTAATACAAATCCTAGTGTAGATATGTCATTCCTGCTAAAACAAGTTTCATTGTGTAAACAGAGTAACTGTCTCAAAATAGAATTTCATGGACTGGTTAACTAAATTGGAAAAAAAAGACAAAAAATATTGTGTGAGGTACAGATCAAAAATGTTTTGTTGTATGCAGTTTAGGTAGTACAAAAACATTTTCTCTGTATCTGCCAAATCAAATACTTTACTGAAGGCATTTGAATTTTAAATGGAATTCTATCATTAACAAAGCAGAGAAACCTAGTAGCCCTGAAATAAGATATCTGCCATCTTACTTAATCGAAATTGTTTGTGCAAAGAGAGTAGGTATGTAATTTGTGTGATTCAAAACCCAGGAAGTCCACTTTCCTTTTAAAAGATTTCTTCTAATATATTAATATTTCTGTATTGAATTATATTTACCTCTGTACACTTGTTGTTGTTGAAGTCATTTACTTTAAGGTAGAAAGTTCGACTCCCTCTAGGGTGAAGAGCAATTCAGATTATCCTCTTTTCAGGCAAAAATTACCAGCAAATAAAACTATTTGTATCACCACTCTTCCGGACCTGAATTGAGGTACCTTTGTGCTGCTTTCATATGGTGCTGAAGCTATACACAGCATTAGGATTTTGGATGAACAGCTGTTTCTAACATTTCCAGTTTGGCTAGCAAGAAGTACTTTTATCAGTGTATAGGTCACTTCAGATTATATTTGTGGTGTCCAAGCTTATGCTGAATATTGCTATAGCAAGGATCATTCCCCATTGTCATGGATGAGTGTTTAGATTACTTAAAGAATTTGTAAAAGTGCGACTTAACAGAGTTTGGCGAGGTTCACTCTATTACTTACTACAAGGGAGAAACATACAAAGGAAAATCAAGTTACAATTGATTTTCCATGATTTGCACAGGTATCGGAGATGCAAAAAGTTAAGGGAGATCCTCCTGTTGAGCCACGAGGTTCAGAATGGACCCCTTTGCTTTCTGAACTCCTAATGGAGCTTAGGTGCAGCTAGATCCAAACATAGTCTCAGACCTGGTCAATTGTTTATATCTAAGAGAGTCAAAGGGTAAGGAAAACCTCCCATTGAGTTGTGAGGTTCAGAATGAACCCCCTTGCTTTCTAAACTTCTCAGAGAGGAGTCTAGGTGCAGCTGGATCCAGACATAGTCTCAGACTTGGTCAACAGTTTATGTCTAAAAGATTATATGTGCACAATCAATACTTTATATCACTTAGTTAGGATTTCAAAGTTTAGTATGCTATTAATTACCTTCTGTCCAGGTGTCCAGTGTTAGTTTGCTCTGAAATTTGAGCCCTAGGTTTCCCCAAACAGCTTCAGGCATCGAATCTTACAAAAGTAAACAATTTAATAGATTGGTACAGCAGCAAGATTGGCTTGAGTTGGGTGCCTCTGGGGAGGGACCGACCCAAACAAAGAAATCCCTGGGCAATTATACCCTTACAGACTATTCACCTGCCCCTCACACACTCTTCACACTCTCTTCACGTGCCTTCCACAAGCCCTTTGGTCCAATAGTGATTCTGGTTTGAGACCTTCTGACCACTTATTGGATTCCTTCACTGTCTCCACACAGGCCGTTGTCTTGTCAAGTTCCAGCTGCTGTTGATGGTTGTAGCCTTGAAACCTCCATATTTTCTGATTTACACTGATTCTGGAGGCCTCTGTTTTGACGAAGTAAGTACATGCTCAGTAAAAGTTCAGCAAATCTAGCTACTCATGCAAAGTAAAGCTAAGCAAACAGCATACTAAATCACACAACATTATAACTCTAAATGATACTTATTTAAGATAAATGACTAATATCTCTTAACATTGAGAGGCATCCCTGCTCAAGGGGAGAGTTGCCTGGTGTGCAGTCCAGTTGCTGTCCAGGGAGAACTCAAATTGGGCTCATCCAACAATCTGTCGTTGGTAAAAGATCTCGCTGCTTTGAGAAGCAACCTTGAGAGGCATCCCACCTCAAGGGGAGATCACCGCCATACAGCCATGCTGCCTAGCAGGGAGAGCTCAAAGAAGGCTCACTTAGGCTGTCTTATTTATTGGATAAAGGGGTTGGCTCGTAGTCAAATTGCATACAATGGGAGAGGTATGCAAGAGACTCCTTGTACCCACAACTTTCTTTGTTCTCACTGTGTTGATCTGCTCCTTTGTGGATTTCCTAGAGGAGTTCTGGGCCCGGCTATGGCTCAGGCCTTTACCTCCTTTGGAGCCTGTACCAAACTACTGCTGGTCTGGTGAAGGGGGGGTTGAGCGTGTCCGTCACCCATCTCTGAAGCCCAGGTGCAGCCACTGTCTTGTAGCTTCATTACATTTCCCTGTCAGAAGGAGACCTGGGAATGGTTATGCTACTTGCTTCTCTACTTCTGTACAAAAAGCCTTCTAAGAACAGGAGCAGTCATGTGCTCTATAGAAGTGGTAGTCTGCATGATCTGTAAACTGCTGTGTTGAAGTGCTCATCGGAAGACGAGATAGATGCAGCCTAACTCTCCCTGGGCACTGCAGATTGCCCTTATGCATCTCAGGGTTTTAATCCCAGAGCCCTCCTAGAGCTGGACTGCTGGTAATACATTGTGCTGACTAATTTTTTGGCATTTATGTTATTTCATGCATCTATTTCTCTGCCACTTGACTGTATCGCAGATTACAGCAGAGTTAGGATTCCTACCTGAATTTTTAAGAATAAGAACTCTAAACTACAAGTATCCATTTTGTATGTGTTATTTGTGCATGTATGGGGGGTGGGGGGGTTGGGGGGTGTCCTTTAAAAAAAAAAGCCAAAAAACAAAAACCGAAACCCCAAAAAATCCTCCCATTGCGTATACCTCTACAGATAGCCTTGTTCATCCAAAACTGAATGATAAATCTCTGAGCCTGCTGCTTGGTAGATTTGAGTTTACTGTTAAGTAAAGAAGCCACTTCTTAATAGATGCTTTTTTAGTCAAGGTGAGGGAGAGCTCAGCACTGGTAGAGGAGAATCTTTGCACAAAAAATAATAACTTTTTGAGGAATTTATTACCCACCAATTCTAAAATCAAGTTACTGTTCATACATGGTATTTTAGCTTACAGACTGAAAAATTACATAGCCAGTAGAGAAAAAAATACTAATAATTGGCAAGTTTATGTGCTGAAGAAAAGTTACAGAGGTATAGAAGTAGTCAAATTATTTCCAAGGTGACGAGTCCTATCAATTTTAATTAAATAATAAATGATATAATAAGCTGTGAAAAACAGCCTAGTCATCCCATTGTGTACATTTTACACTTTAAATAGGCCCCGTAACATAGTAGTTTCTGCAGCTTTGAGAAGATCATTACTGAGTATAGTAAGATGATTTAAATATTGATCTGATCTGCTACTTAGCTGAGTGCACAGCACCTGACAAAGCTTTCAAAGCTGAACTGCTCTTTTTGACTAGGTGACAGGAGAAGAGATAACAGAACATTAATATCTTCAGCTCAGCTCTTCAGCTTCTGCAGTAATGACACTGAGTATCTGTCAGTTAGTTGTGTTTGTTTTCTACAAGACCTTAACTCTGACTGGATTAACGTGGGTTTTTTTTTTTTAAGTGGCACAGGAGAAAGAGAAGGCAAAAACACTTTTTTATCTATGAGAACTAGTAGGATAAAGTGAGGTAAGCATTAGGTCTTAGAGATAGAAGCATACAGCTTCATTTTTGCTCTTGTTTTTCTGTCAAACAATAAAAAAAAATTCCTCCAATCTTTCCTACTCTGATTAATATAAAGAATTTATATGAATAGTTTGCAAATACACTAGAGGGGGTTGCATTTTAGAAGTGGCGTGCATGCATGTCAAGGACTTGGAGATCTAAGTTCTAAGGTGACTAAATGTAAAATACAAATTGTTCATTGTAGAATAAGCTGTGAATACAGCAAGGCTGGTGAACACTGCAAATAGTAAAGGGAAAGTATAGAAACATAAAGGATTTCTGCAAGCCTTACAAGCTAAGGACTTCTTTTTAATCTTTGAGAATATTTTGTATTGCTGGAGTGTTTGTTCTCTAGGAGCCTCTGCTTGATGAATTGACTCAGCACATCCCAACTATCACCCTTCTTTTTTCTACATGCTCAATCCTAATAGATTTGCATTAGTAACTGCAGATTTTTTGGTGTTAGTTGTGCTTGGAAAGGGCAATTTAGGAGAGGATCACATTCCAGAGCATGGCCTATGGCATATGGTAATTGGGTAATAAAGCATGGGTCTGTCAGTAGGAATATAAATACCGTCAGATGTAATTGCCATTCCCAGTTCTTGTAGTCCTTCAGTAAGCCTGCGGAAGTGGAGCAGCTAATATGCTTCAGAAAAAGCTTCTTTTTTAATGTACATCATTATTTTTCTACATTTTGTAGTGCTTAATTGGGGACTGTTATGTGGTTCCTTAAAGTATCCCCTGGTCCTGTGGAAGGATAGAAGTAAGATGGCTGTTTTTATTTAGGTCTAAATGTCACAGTTTCTCATAGCCGATATTTTATATGCTGGATATACATCTACACAGCCATTCACATATGAGCCTCTCCTCCAATGATCAGGTGTGAGTCCTAACATACAAACCATGCTTCATAGTGGAACCCTTAAACAAATAACTTAGTAGACATTAAATAAAAATTCCATGAGTCAATAATAACGCAAGTCAGCAACAACAATTGATTAAAAAATAACAATTCCATGAACTCAACAATTCCAAACTAGCAAACCCCAGCTTCTTAGCAATTTGTATCTTCTGTACTTCCCACACTCCCAACATGATATAGCCAGCTCTCTCCAGGTCCACAATATATTTAATCTTCCTCATTGATTCCCTCTGGTAATATTTCTGGATCCTGCTCATGTTCTTTGACCCACCTCACTGAATCACCAGTCACTTGCTGCTCCTTACAGGGCAAAGAACAGGAGCTTTTCTACACCATTGGGAAGAGGATGATGTGCAGCTGGATGTCATGTGGCCATGTGAGTGAGCAGCTGGGCTGTGCTCAGGTATGTGGATCCTCTAGTTTGGATAAAGTCTTTGAGACTCCTTTGTCAAACAGAGTCAGACCTGGAAAACAAGATCCAAAATGTGTGAAGACAAGAGGGAAAGAAAAGAAAGAGTGATATCCCAAGAACTTAATCCCCTGAGGAAACAAGGTTAAACCATAGACCGCACATCACCTTTGTATTAGATTTACTTGATGTTCTATAAGATTTCTTTTCAAGAAACTGGTCAAAAATGAAAAGTAGGGCTGAAAAGTTTCTGTATGAGAGCACTTTCAAAGACTATCTCTTAAATGTTGATGAAGAGAAACCAAGAGACTGCACAGAAAATTCACACTGTGAAATTCTACATCAACAGACTATTTTCAGAAGAAGAGAAATGTCTCAGTGTACTCTCAATTCAGAATATGATCTCCTTTTCATAAGCACTATCAGGTTTCCCCATAATGCCTATTTCAGGCTTTTTCTGAAGAATATCACAAGGCACATAACCAAGAAAAACATTTATACATAATAAATTACCTGATAAGGTATCCCTTTGGGGTAGTGACCAAAGGGGAATCATCAGATGATACTGTAAGTAGCAAACTTAGTAAATAGTACAGTAAGTAGAAAATTTAACTTTTACTATTGCCAGGTATTTTAATACTATTTTAGGGGAGAAATAAACAAGACCCTGATGTTCATATTTACAACACTAGAGAATGTCCTCTATATCTCCACAACACTAGGTGATGCCCATTTAAAATTTGCTTAGTCTATATAGTAGAAAGTCATTTACCAGTATCAACTTGGTTTCAATAATAGATATTAAAAACACAAACACAATAGCATTTTATATTGTATGAAACTGTTCCTATCTGATCAATAATGTATTCCTTCTTAATTATTCAATATTATTTAGTGAAATTTTTATGCCTACTGGAATATTAATATGATATAACAACTGTAAATACTCCCATTTTAATTAAAATACTTTAGCAAAAGTTGGGTGAGAAAGTTTTGATGCATTGATAGTCATGGCAAAGCAAAGTAATCCACTGAAGTGCAAAATAAAGACAAGGAATTATAAAACTCCTAAGGAATTGCAGGAAAATTATCTTTATAAATCATATAGTTTATTTTTTGCTTTCAAACTCTATTGTATATACAAATGATATAACTAAAACATTCTAAAATAATCTGTTTTTCTATTTATTTTTCATGTGCTGCGTATAACTTTTCTAACTCTGGGAGCTTTTAGGAATAGAAGATCCTCCTATTTAGTGCTAGAGAATGGATATGTTTCATGTAAGAGTGGTGGCATCACTGAGCAGACAACCTTCACAGTATGGAGGTGCTACACACCTGTTGTAGGCTTCAGGGTGTGGCTGCAGTCCTGGATTCACTGATCTTGATAACAAAAGATCTCTGAGGGGATCTCATTGCAGGGCTGTGCAGGGAGGGGATCTCATTGTACGTCCCCTCTACTATAGGTGGCTGACTATGATACCTAGGCAAACATGGAGCAAGGAAAGGAGAAAAGAAATGGCAAAGAAATTCTCCAGAAGGAGCCATGAAAACGTTTGCAGAACTTTTTAAAATTTCACTTCATGATAACATCGTTGTGTACTTACTTGGCAATAAAAAAAAAAGGAAAAACAAAACAACCTCTTTCTCTCCCCAAAAACTAACTAAATAACACTGCAGCGTGAGAGATAAGGGAAGTTTACAAGATAGAGACCTGAGATATTTTATGAATACTGTTAAATGTGTGAACTTGTACTGTCCTTGGAGTAATAATCTCAGACAAATTGGAAATTTATTTGGTCAAGTGATGCTTTCAATAAGGTATAAAGCTAACTAAAGCATACTGAATCTGTACCTCCCAGTACTGGGGCTGCCTCTGAGGACTACCTCAGGTAGTTCCGCATCACATCATATCATCCCACATTGACTTTAGCTCTGTGTGGGGCTGTTCTCAGGGTTAGTGCATATGCCTAAGTTACTTTGCTCAATGAGACCTACAGCAATATGAAAATATGAAAAGAGAAGGAAGAGATAAATTCATTAGAAAGGAGATAACAATCACAGAAACAAAAGCAAGGGGAAAAAAAATGGATTGTTCTATATTTCCCCTTTCACTATTTGAATATGTTGCTGTTCCATTGCTATGAATGGCCCTTTTCACTATAGCAGCACCTTATCTTCACAGCTTCATGTTTCAAACTGTCAAAATGTAATAGGCCTTACTAAACTGCTACTGGTGGATAAGAGATGATGCTTAAAAAACAGAACAAAATAAAGCAAACAGAAAATGGATATTTCTTTCTCACAGACACAATGTTAGGAGTAAAGGCAAAAGCCAAACCAACTTAAAATAGCAGAGGGTATGAACAATGCTGTAAACTGTTCAGAGATATCCTAAGTAAAGCAGGATGAACTATCCCAAGCATGGGATACCCTCTGTCAGGCTGCATACCTTGCATACGACCACACTTAGACAGGGGTTTGTTTGCTGATTCAGATCTGTCCTTAATTTGTTACAACATTTCATACAATGTCTTTCTAATTTTTACCCTGGATATCTTTTTGTTCTTCAAGATATGCATAAAACTGAAGTATTGGAAAAACATAAAAAGCTATGAGAAGATGGCTGTACAGGACACCAGCCTACTAAGTCAGACCAATGGTCTGTCTAGCCTGCCTCTTGCAGTGGCAAAAAAAGTGATGTTATTTAAAGAACAAAGACAGTACCCACAGTCATCCCCAGGGGACATCCTTCTGGCTCTTCTCTATCCCAGACAGAAACTATTAAGTCTTAACCCCTTGTTTCCTATTTTTTAGCCAGCTTTCAACTCATAAAATGACCCTTCTTACATTCAAAGACTATGAGCATGGCAGCTTTGTTCCTGTCAAAGCTTTTAGTGTGGAATCTTCTCAAATGCTTCTGAAAAATCCAAATACTTTATGTCTACTGAATCCTCTTTATCCATGCATGTATTTATATGCTCATAAAATGCTGGGAGGTTAGTGATACAGTGTTGTCCTTTACAAAATCCATACTGATTCTAGAACTTTTCTTCATTATAGATTCTTCCCTTTTACCAGAGATGGCAGTCAGATTCACCAGTTTATAGTTTCCAGAAACCCCATCCAGATCTTGAGACAAGAAAAATTGCTGCAAACCATTCCTTTTCATTTATTTTTTTATTTTTCAGGAAAGATTTAACAATATTTAAGGGTTTTCTTCAGTGTTTCCATGTATTGCATAGAAGCCTCTCTAAGCACCCCTACATCTGAGGTGAGAAGGGGAAACAAGGAGATGGAGAAAGGGGGGAAAAAAAATATCTCTAATACCCTCTGAACATTCCCCCATTTTTAATACAGTGCTTATGGAAAAACTAAAAGTGACATCTCTAGTGCAAGAGCAGTGGACCTGCTGTGTTTGTTGTCATTAAGGTTTAAATTCATAAATACTATAATTATAGTTAGCAGTAAGCGATATGAGCAGGAAGCATATCCACTTGCTCAAATCCTGCAGTGTTTGCCTATGTGGGAAACCCTGAGAATTCTAATTTAAGGCTTTGAGTCACCTCTAAGATAGGGAAGTAGAGTTGTTTGTTATAAAGGGAGGCACAATACTGTAATTACTTTTTATGCCGGTGTCAGCATCTTTAATAAGTATCTGCACTCTCCTCAGCATGTGTACTAAACCTTGATGCAGTCAGTGTAGAATAAAATTGGCACTTCTTTGTCCTGCTTTGTCCTTCCTGTTAAAGTTGTACAGCTAAAACTGAGATAAAGATGCTATTTTCTAACTAATGAATAGAAAATATGCTTATTTTATTTATTTGTGGCATTACTGCATACTTAACACAAGATCCATCAGGAACAGATTTTGGGTTTTTGTAGAGTGCTTATCTAATAGTCCCGCACAGTAGGGGAAATATAACCTTGGGCCTAATGTTTCTTTTCTGTTCTTCCGATACTTGGTAAAATCCTGCCTGTTCTATAGGTGTTGACCTCCTTTTTCCTTTCAAACTATATAAATGAATAACATAATAAGTTAAACTCAGAATAACTACTCCTCTCTTCAATCTCAGAATTTGTTGCTTCTGTTTCAACCTGTAGAATCACTTATGTGGCCCTAATCTTGTCTCCTTGTTCCTGTTTCCCCTTTTCATTTAACCCTTTCAGAAAAATCTCATCTTTTAAGCCTTGCTTTCTCTTGGGTCTTAGGCTGTCACAACTCAAGCAACATTACAACCTCAATAGCCATGGTAGTTAGATGGCAAAACCAGTAGCAGTTCATTTGAAGGAGTTTCTGAATAAGTGATCAGATACATTCATACTGTGATGATTTGGTTTCTTCTTTTCTGAGTACAGGACATAGGTCATCCTCAACTTTCCACCTGCAGTGAAACATACATTTTAGAAAATAGTCAGTCTTGATTTTTAAATTGCCAACAGAAACCTATGTAACCTCTGCCAATTACTTCCCCTCACAGTTAAAAATGTGTATGTGATTAAAAGGCTGAGTTTGCCTAACATCAGTTGCCAGCCATAGGGTCTTGTTATACTGCCAGCTGCCAGGCTGAAAGCCCATTATCAATACCATTATCAATTTAATTGATCTTTTGCTGCTGCTTCACGATTAATCTCTTAACTGGCATTTCTAACTATGCTGTAAAGTCATGTGAAACTTTACTCACTGCAACCAGTCATTTGGGGCATGACTGTCCCCCAACATTTACTTGGAAAACTGGATGTGCAAAAAGTGCAACTAGAATGAGGATGGTCTGCTAGTGAGTAACTCCAACATTGTTCATGCTTTGCACAAGTGTAAATGACTAAGTGAAGTACATGCAGTGGCAAATCAGATCCACTGAAATTTTTTTGTCTAGATGCTGGAAAGCATGAATTTAAATTCTGAACAGCTGTTGTCTTTGACCATATTCCTACCCCCTTTTTATTTGCTATTTACAAATATTCATGTGAACATATTATTGTTCCCAAGGATGTTTGGGGAATAGCTACTCTACATATAGACATGTATTTGCATGCAAATAAGTATTTCTGCAATGAAAAGATTTTTCAGTTTTGTATTTTTCCATTTTAAAGCACTTCAACCAACTAGTCAGGGAACAGAAATTAACTCTAACTATTAGATGACCATTGACATGCCCTGAATAGAGAGTAAAAAACTGAAGCAACAAAATCTTTCAGAATTTTTTGGCTGTCAAGTAGGTCTAAATAATAAGCATCTTCACAGAAATAAATCTTTGTTTACTGAACAGAACTCACTACAGGACTTGTTTGAATAATTTCCTCAGTTCTTCCAAAAGACAAAATTATTTTAATCCACTTCTGATACTGGAAGAATGCTACTAACCATCAAAAACTGGTCTTTAGAACAGTCTTGTCTTTCAAATTTTGGTGCTTGCTTGCTTTCTGTGCTCCCGCAGTGTACAATCTTATCTCTTTAGGTCATTGCTTTCATTCACTGAGGTGCTGGAAGTAGAACACGTAATACTGCTTGGATAGATAAAACACATTCTCAGTACCTCTGTTAAAATATTAGGACTGCTGGTCAGGAGTGCTCAGACTTGTTCAGGAATTTTCAGTTCACAGATGAAAGTACAAACTATTTGATATTGGTGCACACGGTGACATCTTTGATGGATACAATAAAGTCTTTCTGCTACGCTTGTGAGTAGCTGCAGGACTATATTTGCAGCTCAGTGACTGAATGTGCAAATCTGTTTCTCTTTCTATTTACAGCATGAAAAGTGGTGTAATATTTGTTTCTGTTTTAAGAAGTCAATGGTCTGATAAACATCTCTTTCCTTTCAAGTGGGAACAAAGAGAGCAGAAGATGTTCCCTAAATATCTATTTTAGAGAAACCTAAATTGCATCTGATTAGCTTTTTATCAAATTAAATAGGAGGCCATACTTTGTGAAGTAGACAAGTTTATAGCCTTGTAAAATGTGGGGATGAGATATTTCTCTAATTTGCCCTTTAGCTCTTCTTTCGTGGAAATCTATTTTTCACTGCCTGGAGATTTTAAATATTTCCCAGATCTATTTTAGAAACCGGACAGACCTCATTGTCTTCCTCTTGAATTTTCTACTCTGAAACTAGCTGTGGTCATGAACAAATGTACTTTGTATGCTCTTGGCACTGCCAGTAACAGCTTCAAACCAGAAATTAATTTTTAAACACCAGGCTTCTGTGACCACTGCACTGCTATTAAGCTCTCTGGCACAGTCTTTAGTTTTACTCAGTCACAGTTGATGATAGCTTTTTTTTTTCTTTTCTTTTTTTTTAAGCTCTATTTTATGGTGCATGCTACCTTTTCCCCCAAATTAATATTTAACTCAAAGTATATTGGAAAATAAAAAAACAGGCATATTAAAGGTGCATATGCCTGGTCAAGTCAGAGATTTCACTTTATCTGCAAATAATAGAATTTCAGTTTGCCTCAGCTGTTTACACCTTGGTGGAAAAACACTATAGCGACAATTTTCTGTTCCTTTCAGTGTCTGTCGTGCTGTAAAAAAGCCTACAAAAGAGGCAAGCCCAGCAATCTGAAACGTTTTAAAAGAAATACTTGAAAAGGCAAAGCCAGCTGTCTCTCCCAAAGTTAGCCCCTTGGCTGTCTGAAAGAGAATGAGCTGGAACATCCATTGCCAGCCTGGCCATTCTAGTCACCTTCTAAAATGACCCTTGGGGTCACAACTATCTCAATTGACATCAAAATATAGGTGAAGATCTCTGATATGTAGTAGAAGAGGGATGAAGCTGATGAAGCTCAGAAGGGAATTGGCATACACTTCTAATGTACACCTTTCCATCCCTCTAGGACCAGTGCTGAATAGGGTTCAGAATACCTGAGAATCAAGATTAAAATTTGGTTTGCATCTTAAACTCATCATGTCTGAAAGAAAAAGAATCTAACACTTCCCTTATCATTCCAGAGGGCAAAAGCCTAATGCTTATAGCAAGCAAAGTAATCATGCAAATAATTCTGTTTTTTTACTCTTTTTGTAAAGTGTGGTATTATTATTTCAGCTGCTACAAATTATACCACTAGACTGAATGAACATGATGTAACTGGAGATTTAAATACGAACCTGGGGTAATTAAACTGCATGTTTATGTGGAAAGAGCAGGTGCTATCAGTAACATATTGAACTTCCTTAAATCAGTGTTCCACAAACTTTGTGGTAACATAGCCTAACAAGGACTGTGCTGTTACTAAAAATATTCATCTCTCCCAGCCTTCTTGATTTTAACTTTTCAAATCTCCTGTGGGTGCAAGGGTGTTCTCTGTAAGTCATGGCTTGCTTTGAAAGTCTAAATTACAATGCTTATTTATATTTTGTGTAAATATGCAGAAAAAAGCTCCTTGTAGCTTGGAATACTAAGGGATGAATGAAATTCTGTTGCTGCTGAAATCAACAACTGTCCTGCTTCTGAGAGTAGTCTGGGTCAGATTTCATACTTGTCAATGAAAACAGAAGTTGCTTTCTTTGACTTCACAAGATTCCAAAAATTAACAAAAATCCTCTCTGCTTTGATTTTGGGGTTCCAGGGCATTTACCTTGTTTAGCATAAGTTTGGATGGGATCATTATTTTCAGAAAATAAACAAAACTGGAATCTGTAAGTGAAAATACAGAGCATACAAAATAACCTTTAAGGAATTTTTGGAGGTGCTGTTATGGGAGCGCAAATATTTCTATTTTGTTGTCTTCCTTCTGAATACTGGCCTTTAATGGCAGCAAATATTTTGCTACTAGTAAAGCAAGGTAATTCCTATATGTTATTATTGTTTCTTCTGGAGAGTAAGTAAACAACAGCATGACACTGTAGCAGCTGTGATATGCTCTAGATATTTCATATATATTCTAATTATTCTATAAGGACTTTTTTTTTTTTTAATACCAGTATACCAGGTAAAATATTCATCTGGTATGATATTAAAATAAAGAGGTATCTTAGTTCTTTACTTCTGTACTGTCAGATGACCCTTCATTTTGTATATTTAAATTTCTTGTCCTTCCATAATGTAAGTTTTTTTAATATGTAACAACAACTTTCAAGAAGATTTTGCCTTTATGTTGCTGATATAGACTGTCAGATTAATTTTTTTGTAAGGAATTTATATGAAATTTGTATACTTATATATAGTAATAACAAAACTAGAAAAGTGTCATTGACCTTATGGTATTGTATTGATACTACTTTTAATGCTAAAGCAGGTTCCAGAGTTTTTGAGGCCAGCTTTTATCGTCTTGAATATTTTATTCCAACACCAACACTGAAGGAAGGTTTAGTTTGCACACATCAATGGTTTTAATGCAGCAACCTTTTCAACTGGGTCTAAGACATAAAAATTCTTTAGCTTGCTTGGGAGGCTTATTCAACACTGTGAACTTGAGCTCAGCTGAATCACAATGTGACAATGCAAAGCAGCCTACAGAAAACTAAATTAAAAATATAAATAAAAAATTCAGAGCTGAAGCAATCGTGGAAAGTTTGCCCTATGTAGAAAAAGAATGTTGGAATGCCTGAATAAGTTATTGTTGCATGAAGAATATCATATTTCCCTCTTCCAATTTATTTTGAAATTTAATGAAAGCCAAAAAATTTTGAGCCTACTGTTTTTCTGGGATAAGACTAAAAGAATGCAATTGTGAACTCCTGGGGTTCTTCCTTTGCACTATCATTGATTTGCCAGGAGGTCACTCAGTCTCCTGAGTTTGTGTCTTGAGATCAGGGCATGAGGACTATTATATTTGAGAAGCAATTCATTATTGTGTGTGTGTTTATTTTTCTGTCTTGCCTATCATTTAGTGATGATTACAGTGCCTTCCAAGCATTGAACAACACTTCCTTAAAAACATGTGTGTCATAACAATATTTAAGTCTTTATTTCCAGGCATAAAGCCACTTTTTTTAACAGATTAATCTACAGTACATGGATTAACTGGGCTGGAGGACTGGAGAAAGAGTATGACTCACCAAGAGGCCAGGAGAGGAAGTACTCTCTCCAATGAATACACAGCTAATACTGAAGTTGTGAAGTATTCTCTGTAGCCACCTTCTTGACGCTCGCATCCCTTGTTCCAGAAGGAGGGTTTGGTGTACAACGCTGTATTTCATATTGATGCAAGTACCAGAACTGTAGGTTCCACTAAATGGCTGGCAGGCAAAGGGAGAAATGGTCACAGTAAAAGGTACGCCCCATTGGGTGACACCAATGTGTCTGCTCCCGGAGATACCACCTGAAAGGGAGAGACAACATATAGTGTTTTATAAAAGACTCAGTCATCTGGCAAAAAAATCAGCTGGGAACAGAATTTGGAAGCTCTTAGAAAGAAGTATGAAGACCATGATTACTACAATAGCATTTTCTAAAATTTTCCCTACACAGGACAATGGAGGAGATAGCACTGCAGGGCTATGAAATGAGAGCAGACACTTCCTATTCTCCAGCCATAGATCCTCCCTCCTCAAACTAAACATCTTCTGTAGTGTCTGAGGAAGAAGAAATTTATCCTGAGCAAAAAGTCCATCTGTTTTCCTCCCACTGGCATAAGTAAATGGGTATAAAGAGTAGGTTTTGTTGGAATATTATAACACACATTTTGATTGGTTGTGTGTTTATGCCCAGAAACTAAGACTTCACTATAGATCGTGTCAATAAGTTGTATTGAGTTACTGAAAATGAAATACTGTTTTCAATTAAAACCTGCATGTTTTTACTTAATGCATGGCACTGAGACAAACTCTAGTATAGAATTTGCTCTGTTGTACCAAAATGGCATAGTTAAATGATACTAAATATCAGCGGTAAAATGTCTTCTATTGTGGGTAAAAAGACTTGTCAAGTGGGTGATGACAAAAATAAGACAGCTGAGTATATAAGAATGCCTCCCTGAGGATTGCATTAAGTGGCATTTGTTGTAAAATAAGACTGAATTGCAGTTCCTTGGTCCAGCAAATAAGGCAGTATGTTCCTCCCATATAGCTGTTATAGAACAGTATTAATTGCAATAAGTTTGTTGGTTAATGAAAAACTCGTCTGAAGCACGGGAATAACACATACAAACGAACTCCTCCTAATTTTATATATGTAATACCTATAGCACAAATAACAGTGTATATGAAAATACTCATGTTCTTGTTATAAAGCAATCTCTCTACAAAAGAGAAGAATTTCTCCTGTTCCTTTTTAAAAATATTTTCTTTAATCTCCATTTTACGTTTAAGTTTATTGTAATTAAAATATTGTACTGTAATGAATGGTTCATTGTTTTGAGGACCTGACTCTGCTTTTGCATTTTTTAAATAAATGTATTCTTACTAAATTTATGCAAAAATTCCTGAACTGATCCTCAAACCAATCTCAGATGGCCTTCATTTACTGAAACATGGCGAGCAAGATTTAAGGTCCACTCATACTGAACTATCCCATTGTGGTTGTTTTATTACTTTTACATCTTTCTTTCTCATAAGAGCTAATAATGAGCCCTATTCATTGTTCCCCATTTGTATTTGTATAAAGTGTAATTTTTCTAGGTTATGAACTGAAATGTAAACTGCTCCTTTCTAGTTTGTAGAGGAAATGTGCTATGGGTAAATACTTTGTTTATAGCAAATACCAGCTAGCTGCTAGATTTTTATTTGCCAGTAATAACTGGGACAACAGTGTTTCTGGGGTGACCAACTACAGCTGTTGAATTTTCTTTTGGAAGAAGTGATCACATTTCTCACCATGGAAAACTGTAATATAAAGTCAAGGAGGTTTCAAAAGGTCATGGATGCTGTTTCACTAAGCTACAAAGGAGCTGATAAAGCAGAGTGTTGGTCTAGCAGAAATACTTTCCAGAGGGAAGTGTTAATCAGACCATCCTTGGCAGGTAGAAGGGCAGTGGAGAGAATACTTGGAGGAGAATGTCTCCTTGGAATGGTAACATCATAAACCCTTTTGTTTTTAAAGTTTTAAGTATGAAAGCAACTAGCCTTTTTGTAGAAAGTACTTCAGAATATATGTCTTTTAATAGAGATTTGTGGACTGTTAGATGTTTGTATTAAGAAACCATACAGATTTTAATCTTATATCCATGCCATAGAACTCTGTTCTTACCATCTGTCAAGCAGTAATAGATTCTGAGCTCTTGCAAGTCATTTTTTGGTTGGAAGAATCTGGATATTTTCTTAGCCTCCCTTGCTGTATTGATATTCCCACTTTGGAAAAAAAAAGGAATACAAAATACGCAGGCAACCCTAGTTTTTAGGAATCTCAGCTAGAACACTAGAATCTGCTTCATAGAAAGCAGTAGTACCTCCAAAACTGACTGATGTAGAGAGAAAAAGGCAGACAGCATTTTTTTTTCAAATTTCAAAACTGTCTTTTTTAAGTAGTTAATACTTCATTTAGACAAGGGTACTATACTGTTTTCTAAAAAAAAAAGACTGCATGACTAAACTTGAAAATCCCACTGGAAGAGAATATTTATAGGAAAATGTTAGAAAACCTATTGGAAAGCTTTCCTTAGCATCAGCTTATTAAAAAGCTACAGTTAGAAGAAAACAAGATTTTTTTTTTTTCTTCCATTTTCAAATGCATCTGTATTTTTTAGAAAACCTAATTTATCTGTGGATTAGGCCACCTGCTCTGCAGTTTTAATCCTTCCAGTAGTAGACTTATGTGTTTTTTCACTTTCAGTTCAAAGTTTGACTCCTGGTTTTCAGTACTCTGGATTTTCAGTTATGATTTTTATGCTTTACCATCAATGCTACACTAAATAATTGCATATGAGGGCAGTGATTCAACAATACTGTTCATCAGTCTGAGCAGGATAGTGTTTACATTCTTTGGATAATAAATGATCCAAGGAGAATAAAACATGTTTATACATATACATATATAGTGATTTGTATATATATATCACTAGTCCTGTGGTAAAGAAGTGATTAACTTCATCTTCAGTGAAATAAATAGACTGTGTTGTCATATAGCAAGTGAAAGTCCTATCCACAACATCAGGCAGGAAAAAAATCCTAGTAATGATTAGCCTGAAAACTGCAGGTAGAGTAATTTAGAAATTATTCCTTCCCTCTTATACCATATGGGCACACACTTTAGTTAGCCATACCCTGGCACTTCGAAAGAAAAGTATAAAATTTAAATGTAAATGCTTTTTCTTTTCCTTCTATTTCAGTTAATCCTGCCTACAAATGTTAAGACACAGCTTGTGCCTGAAAGAATTTGCAGTCCTTTTCTTTTGATTCACTGGCAAGATCAGGGCTTAAGAAGAAGAAATGTGAGTGCAACCATATAGATAATTGCTTACTAGAAGTAATGTGTGTGCTTATTTTTAGAGAATGGAATCTTCCTAAAGTATTAATATTATAATATTAATATAATATTAATTAAAGTCAGTATAATTTTGTGTTACAAGTAAACACTCCTTAAAATTAAAGGCTTTCACAGTATTAGGCCAAGATGCCATTTTGTCTTTATTAATTGCCTTAATTTTTCTTTTACTTTGGCTGCGTATGTTACTTTTAGCATTAACTATTTAAAGTCTGTCTTAAACCTATATAAAACTGATATTTGCAAACATCATGCACTGCATACTGTTCATAATATTAAAAGACATTAGTAAAAGAAAAAAAAAAAACCACCACCAAACAATATTTGGCTTAATCGTATTAAACCAGAATTGCTTCAGTTATTCATTCCTTACATGCAGAAAGCACACTAGACAAAAGAGTAGGGAAATGCGGCTTTAGTAAACGCAGCGCTGTGGCAAAAGCATTGGCCACTGGGTGTCACTGTTGATCCATACAGTTTGATACAAACGACTTTCTTTGGCAGTACAAATGTTTCTCACCCCATGAACAGCAGGTGCTCTCTTAAACTGTTTGAACATCCCTACAGAGAAGAGGAGTGTCTGATTATGGAAAAAGACTTTCTCTCCTTCTCTCTCCTTCTCTCTCCTTCTCTCTCTCTCCTTCTCTCTCTCCTTCTCTCTCTCCTGCTCTCTCTCCTTCTCTCTCTCCTTCTCTCTCTCCTTCTCTCTCTCCCTTTCTCTCTCTCTCTCTCTCTCTCTCTCTCTCTCTCTCTCTCTCTCTCTCTCTCTGTCTTAAATCTTTCTCTGGTGAAAGCTCTCTCTTCCCCATCTTCAATGTTAGTTAACCTCACAGAAGACATATACAAGAATGGAAAACTGGAACTGAGTTTAAAACTGGGGTTACTAGGTGTTTTGTGTAGAGGTTGCATGGATGGTGATCTGCTGAATTTCAAATCTAGTAGAGTCAAAGCTAAAAAGGAAAGAGTTTTTTTATATATTATACACTATGATAACAGTGTTTGCTAAGTTTTGTGGTATTGCAAACACATGACCTAATTTTACCAGACTTTTTTCTGCTGCTGTTTGGAGTGTGAGGTACACAAACAGCAGAGGAAACTGAGAACAGTGAAATTGCCCATATATGAAATAACATTGAATATGTGAAGTACTATGTAAAAATGGAGAAACATACTCTTCCTTTTTCCCTGGATTTTTTAATGCAATGACTAATTATTTTTTGTTCCCTTGCAAGACTGAAAACAAGAAAAAGCAGAATGAATACTGTGAAGTTACTTCAGTGGAAGATGTCAAATATACTTCCTATTTTGACCTTTCTCAATGACTTTGACATTTTCTCCTTAATCAGACTTCTGGGAAATTTTCCTGGTTCAGGTATCATATTTCCAAGTTAAAGTTTTCTATTTGTGTCCTCAGGATAACTCAAAATGTTAATGATTTTTATATTCCTGCAAATTGGAAGGTTGATTTTCAGGGTTCTGTTACAGAATTCAAATGTCATAAATTCATAAAAGAACACACAGCAAACAACTGAATATTCAGTGGCATTCACTTTATTTAGGGCTTTGCATTTAAAATCCTCACCAAGGCATAACACAATCTTTTCCAGATGAGCCTAGAATTCGTGGCAAGTAGAAAAAAGATGCCTGTTCAGAAGGTCAATAAACCAATGCTATAAATATTCAACAAATTTGACATCTAGGAACAATTCAAGCAAATGATATCCTTACCTCTTTTGCACCTAGTTATCTGCTAGCTTGATCAGATCAAAAAGGCACTAAAACTGTATGTGAAGAGAGGACTGGTTTTTATGAAATAACTGTTAAATACTTTAAGAATGCTAAAGGACATATCTCAGAAACCTGTACACATCAACTCTTTGAACAGGCAATTTGTTTATACATGTCCTGTTCCTTTCAGCACTATAATGTGCACTAAACAGGACAACACATTGGGGCTAGGTTATGAACTCTTACATTACTTTTGCAGCGTACTTACTGCTAAGAAGAAATAACACAACTAACGTTTTTCCAGTCTAATAGAACTCTTTTTCCATCCCCTTTTCCTGTCCCCCACCTGCATCCCAGGTTTGGTACATCTTTTATTGCTTTACATTCTGTGTCATTTTTTTAAAGACATGGAAGCCTAAACAATAGAATTCTGAATGTGATTTTAAAACTAAAAATATTTCTTTCTTTTGTTCTTTCTCTTTCTTTCAATCTTTTCCTTTCTGTCTCTTTCTCTCTTTTTCTTCTTTAATTTTTTAAGCACCAGAGCATTGGAGCACTGTATAATCTCTACAAATACTAATCCACCTTCTTAATATGAATAATAATAGGTAGAACTTCACAAGAGAGTATGAACTGTTATGAAGATAAGACTGACCATTTCATCTCATCCATGGGATTTGATGAAATGCATCCATGGATCCTGAGGGAACTGGTGGATGGAGTGGCTAAGCCACTATCCATCATATTTGAAAAGCTGTGGCAGT
>NW_010972875.1:1855344-1855790 GCF_000737465.1 Haliaeetus leucocephalus | reverse complement strand
TGGCAAGAGATGCCATCCAGAGGGACGTTGACACGCTTGAGAAGTGGGCCTGTGCAAACCTCATGAATTTCAACTCATGCAAGGTCATGCACCGGGGTTGGGGCAATCCCAAACATGGATACAGGCTGCACGATGAGTGGATTGAGAGCAGCCCTGAGGGGGAAGACTTGGGGGTATTGGTGGATGAAAAACTGAGTATGAGCTGGCAATATGTGCTCACAGACCAGAAAGCCAATCATGTCCTGGGCTGCATCAAAAGAAGTGTGACCAGCAGGTCGAGGGAGGGGATTCCTGCCTTCTACTCAGCTCTTGTGAGACGCCACCTTGAGTACTGCATTCAGCTCTGGGGCCCCAGCATAAGAAAAACATAGGCCTGCTTGAGCGGGTCCAGAGGAGGGCCACAAAGATATCAGAGGGCTGGAGCACCTCTCCTATGAAGACAGGCT
>NW_010972875.1:1735636-1852863 GCF_000737465.1 Haliaeetus leucocephalus | reverse complement strand
GCTGTGCCTGTCAAGATCATGGAGCAGATCCTCCTGGAAACTATGCTAAGGCACATGGAAAAGCGAGAGGTGACTGGTGACAGCCAACATGGTTTCACTAAGGGCAAACTGTGCCTGACAAATCTTGAGGCCTTCTATGATAGGGTTACAGCATTGGTGGATAAGGGAAGAGCAATATATGTCATCTACCTGGACTTGTGCAAAGCATTTGACACTGTCCCGCATGACATCCTTGTCTCTAAATTGGAGAGACATGGATTTGACAGATGTACCACTCAGTGGATAATGAATTGGCTGGATGGTTGCACTCAAAAGAGTTGTGATCAACTGCTCAATGTCCGGGTCCAGATCAATGATGAGTGGCGTTCCTCAGAGGTTGGTTTTGGGACCGGCACTGTTTAACATCTTTGCTGGTGACATGGACAGTGGAATTGAGTGCACCCTCAACCAGTTTGCTGATGAGACCAAGCTGAGTGGTGTGGTTGATACTCTAGAGGCAAGAGATGCCATCCAGAGGGACGTTGACACGCTTGAGAAGTGGGCCTGTGCAAACCTCATGAATTTCAACTCATGCAAGGTCATGCACCGGGGTTGGGGCAATCCCAAACATGGATACAGGCTGCACGATGAGTGGATTGAGAGCAGCCCTGAGGAGAAAGACTTGGGGGTATTGGTGGATGAAAAACTGAGTATGAGCTGGCAATATGTGCTCACAGACCAGAAAGCCAATCATGTCCTGGGCTGCATCAAAAGAAGTGTGACCAGCAGGTCGAGGGAGGTGATTCCTGCCTTCTACTCAGCTCTTGTGAGACCCCACCTTGAGTACTGCATTCAGCTCTGGGGCCCCAGCATAAGAAAGACATAGGCCTGCTTGAGCGGGTCCAGAGGAGGGCCATGAAGAAGGTCAGGGGGCTGGAGCACCTCCCCTATGAGGACAGGCTGAGAGAGTTGAGGGTTGTTTAGCCCAGAGAAGAGAAGGCTCCAGGGAGACCTTATAGCAGCCTTCCAGTACTTAAAGGGGGCCAACAGGAAAGATGGGGAGGGACTCTTTATCAGGGAGTGTAGTGATAGGACAAGGGGTAACGGTTTTAAACTAAAAGAGGGTAGATTTAGATTAGATATTATGAAGAACTTCTTCACTCTGAGGGTGGTGAGACACTGGAACAGGTTGCCCAGAGAAGTTGTGGATGCCCCCACCCTGGAAATGTTCAAGGTCAGGTTGGATGGGGCTTTGAGCAACCTGGACTAGTGAAAGGTGCCCCTGCCCATGGCAGGGGGGGTTGGAAGTAGATGAGCTTTAAAGATTCCTTCCAACACAAACCATTCTATGATTCTATGTTCCTTATCTTATGTCTAAGAAATGGAACAGCCTGTAAAATGAGCAAAAAGTTGTTTTATTCTCCTTGGAAACTTCAAATATCAGGGAGACAATAGCAGGTAGCTAGAAACATGATTCCTATTTCATATGGACTTAATTTACTGGGGTTTGGACTGTATGAATTGGAATTTGGCAATGAGATTTTAAGTACTTCATGGTTTCTTGGTTTTTGGTCCATGCACACACACAAGATCATAGGAAAGATGTTAAGTTGATTACGCTCTTGGAATAGGAAAAAAAATCTTAATGCTAAAAATTTACGAAAATTGCAAGTAGACTATCCTGTTGTATTTTATACCTTTTGTTTATCTTTTTTTCTATGGCAAAATAATAAATAATGCTTTTCTATTTGTCTACTAGTTGACTCTCTGATTGCATTGCAGGGTAAGGTCTAAAATAAAGGAAAATATATTAAGCAGACAAAAAAAAAAAAGATATAAACTTTCAAACCCTAGAAATTGGTAACTGGAAATATGTTCTGTCTGAATACCTACAGATTATTTGGATGGTGGAAGAAATTAGATTTTAAATGATGCAAGATTTTAGTATTTTACCACTGCAACTAGATCAATATCAGGGAGGGGTAAGGCTTTGGGATAAGTAAATGCTACAGTTTCAATCTGAGCAGTCCCAGAAGCTATCTGTTAATGAAAAATACGATCTATACCTAACCTGATGTGAAGGAAAGGAGATTTTATAGAATGTGAAAAAATAACTCACATGGAAACACACACAGGAAACATTTTTTTTCTCATTGTTAATAGAAGAAAAATTGCTGTATTTCTGCAAGTTAAAAATGTAACAATTGTCAAATTACTAACTAGGTTAGAAAATTTCTGGGTTGAAAATAAGTTCGATAAGACTGCACTATTCTCTGTGCTTTTGTTGTTTATTATGCACAGGTATGGATTTTCTGATTGGGAAGAAGAAGTGCACATGGAACAAGTAGCTGGACAATTGCAGCACTGTTGCTCTCTTGATATTCTCTTTAAAATCCACCCCAAATAAAAGTACAAAAATAATTTGCTATTAGTAATAAACCACCTTAACAATTTTTCTGCATGTGTCTTCTTAAAACATGCCAGTATTAGCAATACAATTGATATACAGGAACCTAAAATTTGTATGAATATTTTATCAGCCCTTGTGAATTATATAAAATTGCTGTTTAACTGTGTTGTAGACTTAAAATTTTGCAAATTCCACACTTTTAAAAACATAATTAAGGCATTGCAAGTATATTGATCCAAGTTTATAAATCCAGATGTTGATTAAAAACCTACGCCACTGAATTTCCATGGTACAGAGGTAATGGTGGTTGCAGGTGAGGACCCATAGACCTGCAATGGAAAGTCTCACTGATTTGTGATTGTTTTGTTGTCTCCAGTGATATTACAATCTTTGCTAAAAATGAGTATTGATATGCCAGGAAAAGTTTACAAAGTGCTGTGATCCCTGAAGAAGTTGGAGGAGCAAAAAGGCAGTTTCTGAAGATCTCTCTCTCATTGATGCTGAAATGGTTTCCAAATCAAGGAAAACTACATGAGATCTTGCAGGAGATCCATCCATCCTCTTTAGACATATTATGTTTGTTTTGTGAATTTGGTTGTGTACTTGGTCAACTGCTTCTTTCTGTTCCACTGGTATAAAGTCTATTTTCTCCTTACGCTTTTGTCCTAAATAAATAATTTAAGCAATATTCATTGTTCCATGTTGTGACCCTAAGTCAAGGTTGCTCCAATGAAAACCAGTGTATTGCATTTAAGTGTAGGGGAATCGCACAATGACATTTCAAAAGAGATTTGCTAGTTAGGCCTTTAAGAGGTAATGCCTGAAGGATGTAGGAGGGATGGGAAGTCAGTCTGGATACTGTCACAGGTAGAAATTTAAACTGCTCTGTAAATTTAGAATTGCTCTATAAGATTTTTTCTGTCCAGAAGAAGAATTACATTTTTAATGTTTGTTCCACATTAAAAGGAACATCCAATCTTCTATAAAATTTCAGTTTATTAGGGAGTCAACACTGGGGCTAATTCCAGATTCTCTCTCATTTATCTATAAGTTTCTTCTTTAACTCTAGGCAAAATGAATGAAGGCTCAAAGCATGAGGGTTCTTAGACCACTGGTCAAACTGAAAGTTGGAAATACTATTCCACAAGATAGGTTGTGCTGAAATCTCCCCTTCTTCAAAATCTCCAAACTCATAATTTCCTTCAGTCTAAAATCTAATTCTACTTTCAAGAAAACTGTTAGAAAAGTCTTCACTTACCTTAGGCAGTGAAAATTTCAAAGCAGCTATTCAGAATATTAGTATAAAATACCTGTTGAACTGAACTGTCCAAAACTCAACTATTGACATATTGCAGTCCATCTTTCTTAGCATATCCAAGCAAATGCATAAAGTGTCAAATTACCTCAACCCCAAATTAAAGTTTAACTGGGGAAATAAAAATGAGCCACTTTTTTCTGAATTCTGAAACATGGCAATGCTTGCACCTTAGAAAATGGCTCTCAGTCACTACCCAGTAGTAATCAATTACCAGAGATTTCTGCAAATAATGTGGGAACACCTTGTTTTACCCATAACTCGTTTATTCACATGTAGTAACCCCCACTGACCTGGCCAAGACATTTTCCTTTTGAACTATATCATCAGTGCTCAGATATGCTTCTGTCAGATAAGTATTTATAATTTAATCACTGGGACCTTATTTCAATATTTCTGTTGACACTAAACCCCCCGCTTTTCTGAAATCTAAGTGCTTCATGGCATTCTCTTCAGCCTATCAGCCTAAACTATCTGAGAGACCATACGCCTTTGCTCTGTCTGCAGTGTCTATTAACTTCAGTTAAAGCAGTGTTAGGCCAATGCTTGGTGGTTTTGAAAATCCCTTTTGAAGGGAATTTCATTCCACCTGGTCGATCCAGCTTTATGACAAAGGACCAGCTTCAAACACTGTATTTAGCTCTCTTCAGTTGTACACATGACCACTGAAATAATTATTATACTTTGATGTAGAGAAAGCATTTGACTCCACTGAATGGTCCTGTATTTTTTTCTTGCTCTAACAGGTTCTGTTTTGGAGTGAATAAGATTAACTATATAAAACTCCTGTATATTTGAAAGCATAGTTTATATCAGCTATGCTTTTTCTAACAAAACCAGTTACCATACTTTGCTTCAGCTGCTATAAAATTTCTTTCTGAGTATCTGTCAGAACAAAAGATTCAAAGGGCTTCAGTTTGCTGATACTGCCAACCATACTTTTCTACAAACTGATAATCCGCTCAGCTGCTACCCCAGGAAACCCTGACCCTTCACAAATGCACCTACTTGATCGGTAGAATGATTTGTTAACTGATGGAACATGCAAAACCCACTTATTGCCTGCTTTCCTCCTAAATTAAACAGATTTTGTAGGTAGGATATATTAATAGTAATATTGTTGATAGGTAGCTATGCTATCTGAGGTTTCTTTGCAAAAACTTTGTCATTACAGAGCACGTTCTGCCACTATCACTTTCTGTAATGCTCCTCTTAAGTCATTGTTTGCCTAAAACCAGAGGCTGTGGAGTGTGGGCAAGGAGGAGAATTTTGTCTGATTTGGGGGGAGTGGTACAGAACATGGAGGATGAAAAGAAGCGATTAACATGAGGAGAAAAAGGAAAGCACGGAAAGATCAATCAAAAGAAAAAACAAGCATAAAGCATTACGCTACCTAAATATCACTGTCACAGAAGCTTGATATAATACAGAAACAGTTGTTTATGCTAGCAGAGGCCACAGCAGCAATGAGGAAAGCTCAAGTGTTTTGGGGAAAAAAACTTTCAACCATCTGGGGAAGTAATGAAGACTGAAATGTCTTTGAGGTCTATTGAGAAGTACTTTTTTCTTTCCAAATTTGTGGGCAAAATTTTTGGTGACCGCCATTGTAATTTGCTGTGCTAACACCATAGAATGGCCAGGGGCCAGGGCCATTAATCTTGTGCACTGAAAAAAAAAAAAAAAAAAAATTCTGATGGGTATGTGAGTCATTATTTTTTCTTTTTTGCAGCATTAATGGTAATATTTTTTTCTGAAGGAGTTGGCAATAACTTTTGCCATATAAGGATAAAATGAAGTTAGAAAAAATAAACTCTTGAAATAAACAATCTCCTCATGAGTTAAAACTGCAATTTATTTAAAATTTAATGAAATGTTTTTTTAATGTATTTGTTGTATTTTGTCACAGCAGCAAGGGTATACATAATTTATATCTTGTTTATAAGCCTAACAAATGTGTTTTCCAGAGATAAGGGGTCTGTTTCTAATACCAGTTATTCTTTGCATAGAAGAACTTTTCTAAAAGGTTTATGAACATTACTTATGATTATTTGTTGATGCTGCTGCTTTTTTTAATTGTAGCCCCTGCCTTGCATGCCAGAAATCCTAATGCTTATTCACTTCACTTGATGATCAGCGAAGATCAGCTTCCCTTCAGATAATTCCACAGACCAGCAGGGAATTCAGCATCCTGACACTGGCCTGTAGATGTACAACTCTGTTAAGTAAGAAACTCTAATACTTAATTACTATTTACAGATATTTAGGTATCAAAAGCCTGGGTACAAGATACTTGTCACTGAATTTACCCTGACATTTTTAGCTTCGTATCCCAGTAGACTGCAATCTAATCTCACATATTACAAATCCAAATGCCAAAAGACTTTCATCAAATTGAACTATATGGACTATTTTAGCTAGGTTTTTCTAAAGGGCTTAATGTCTTCTTAAGCATTGCAATGAAGTGCCATATTTTAAGGAGAACCAGCAATGAGAACTGAGGTCTTGAAAACATACATACTAGTGCTTGTTGTACAGATTAAACAGGGTAAATCATGAATGAAATCTTGGCCCCACTGAATTTAGCAGCAAAAATACTCTTGATTTCAGTGAAGTCACGGTGGAAGTATTTTTTAAAACTCTGCTTGAAGTTCAGTCTCTGCCTTTTATGGAGAGAAACAAGTTGCTGATTATTATAGTGTTATCCTTTTTTCTTTTGTTCTCTGCTCCGCAGTGAAATAACACTCACTGGTGGCAAAATAGGTTTTAGAATTATCACTCAGGGAGATGAATGGAGGACTTGCATACTTCATTCCTAGATCTACTTTTGTTACCGGCTGAACTGTCAGCTCTCACAGGCACCACAGTGTGCATTTCCTTTTGCAGTGTTTTGTTCACCACGATAGATTCCCAAGTGTAGATTTTTCTTCCAAATGAGAGCTTATACTTCAGTTACATGGACAGGATCTGATTTACCACACTGCTGGGAGGTAAGTTGAAGTGACCCCAGCTTGCAAGACGCCCTCTTGGTAATCTGCAAATTTAAACCTCTAAAGAGCCAAGTGGCCTTGAGAACAGGTATGAAGTTTGTCTGTGTTCCCTCTTATCTTTCGGGTTTCTGTGTACAGAGCTGGTTTAGTGGTCTGCCTCCTAGCCCCTGATGATTATAAACAAGCCTCTGTGTATGCCTCCAGGTGATTTTTCCTTGAACAGGGCTGATACCATTATAACAAGTTATGCTTTGTGGCTGAGAGAGTCGGGTATTGGATTTGGACCCAGAAGGCCAGAAAAGTGTTATTTTTTCTCTTTTGTCACTGAGCTCCTTTGTGAACTTGGGCAAATTAGTTCACCTCAATAATTTCCCCAATGTGTAGAAAGGGCATAATGCTGCTTTATAAAAAGAACTGCTGGTTCTTAGGTTACCTCAAGTAGAGCTGTGACAGAACATGTTCTGGCTGAAACACTGAAGTATATAGGCGGAGGAGTGACAGTTCTTGGAGACAGTGGTAACTGAGGAGACGCAGAGGTAGCAGTTCTTGTCCTTGTCACTGACTCTGCAGATAACCTTGTGAAAGTCACACATTCTCTTTGTGTTTTAGTTTCCAGGACCATTCCTCTATTAAACAATGGTGTTCTGAGGACAAATTAATTAACTTTTGTGAGACGTTCATCTACTGCAGAGATTGAAAGTAAGAGATTTCTCTTTTGCTTTCACAAAGCAGAGGTACGTCATGGGAGAATCTGGCCTATGAAGTAAGGTGCAGTACAAGTGAGAAGCAGGGCAAGGGTTCTCTTGTCATCATTGCTCTCTTACAGAGTGGTCCACCATATGCTAAAGTTCCTTCAGAAATTATAGCTGGAAGTGAACTGCCCCAATAAATACGAAGTTACTGTCTAGGGTAGAAGAACATGTATCCAAGCTTTTTTGAGAAACTGGGCTTTGTTTTTAAAATAGTCATGAGTTACATAAAGATCTGATTTACATGAGAAATCTGCAGCTACTCTGATATTTTAAAAATTGTAATGGAAAATAAAAGCATATTTCCAATGGAAAGTAAATGATCAGCAAAAGAAGAAATAATGAAAATTCATGGAAATAATGGAAATGTATAAATAATAGATCTCAAAGATTAGCTAGGGAGCTAATTTTTACATGATGTAATTATATTTTTGAGCCAATTACCAAAATTTGCGGTGTGTTAGTCGTTTCATTTAAGAGGATAAATTCATGATGCAAACCTGTACATATACAATGAAAGCATACACATTTGTGGTTTTCTGTACACAGTAGGAATCAAACAGCAGCAGAAATGTTTTTGTTTAAAATTTCAAATGTCTTTTATCTAGTCAGGCCACTTTCACAAGCTTGGTTCGTCTGTCTCTATCATTCACTGAATGTAAGTTTCTTTGTGTTTCTGCTGTTTTTTGCCTTTGGCATTATTGTAAAATTGCAATCCAGTTAAGTACCCACCTAGGGTCTTATTATTAATATCTAACTATTAAGGCATTATTAGAGTGCTAGGAAGCCCACCACCCAATTCTGTGCAGGCTCTAGGCTGGTTGTCCCCACAGTGGCCTGCTAGCGCATGCTACAATATGAAAAGCTTATGAAAACATCTGGATCTCACGAGCTGTGTTTTTGTTATGTACTGCTTGTAGGTTGTTCTAATTCAAAGCACAGGGCAGTACCTGGGTAAAGCCTGCCTCCAGGTCAGGGGTGGATGGGATACTGCCACATGTACTTGTTTAATGCATTCAGCCTCCACGAGCCAGCAATCCTGCTCCAGCATGCTCCAGAGCATGGGTAACACACACGTCTGAATGTGTGGTGGTGCATTAACAGTGTTTATGATGGGTAAATTTGGACTTGAGAAGGGACCTAGACAGCTGTTTAAATGGGGATTTAGACTAACCTCATCCTGTCACAAATGCCATTGCTTGGATGTTAGTGCTGCAGCAAAAAATTGTGTGTGCGGGGAGGCTGACAGCAGAAGAGGACCTGTGCCAGGTTACCTTGTTCTGTTGGAGGTGGTCAGAGCTGTGCTGCCTGCAGACACCCCCTCCTTGTCCAGGCAGCTCTGACAACCCCGTGTGGGTCTGAGGCCATGGATACTGCAGCAGGGCTGTGTGTGTGGTGCCAGCTGTCTCCAGTTCAGCTCTGGCTGACCCCTGGCACGTTTGGATTTTTTCAGTTACCACTGCAAGAAGGAGCATCGAATCGCTCCCCTATTTAACTGAGGAGGACCATTGTGTTCAAAATCTTCTGTAAATACCATAACAATCCAGAACAGAAATACTTCAAGGCTGCAATAGTGCAATACAAAAATATTATTTACCCATTTATTTTCCCAGAAGGTTTATGTGAAAAAGTTGAGTGGCTGTAGCAGTTTCTCAAATGACTCTTGATTTAGTAAGGTTACATTACTGATGTTTGAATAAAATAAAACACAATGGAGGATTTTAGATATTCTGTTAATTTTTTCTTAGTATTACACTCACCAACATAAATCTTCTGTTAAGACTGCCTGTGCTTTCCCCTGGCTGCAGAAGGTTGCTTAGCAACCTCCTTGGTTTAGTCATGTGATAAAAGTACTGGGATGCCAAAAAAAGTTCACATTAAAATTATTTTTAAAAAGGGGGGTGGGGTGGGTGGATGGGTGTACTTTTCACTTACGGAGTATACTTTTTAAAATGACTGACTAGGTAAAAAGAAAAGTAGATTTGAATAACCTGAAAATTTGTTTTAACTTTGCTCAGATACTTGAGGTGCAAACACTCACTGAACCCCAAATTCCAAGCAATTAGTTTTGAATTTTTTACAGACAAATCCACTCCAGACTCCCTGTGTTCAGAAGAACACTCCACTGGTTGCACTACAGTGCAATCCCCCTTGGTAACAGGATAAAATTGCATGTCTCTGCAAAGAGAATTAATGGCATTATGACATTTACCGAACACATAAAGTACTTAAACACATCAGAAAATATGTGACTTTGTAAAGGACTTCAATTTTTAAATGTCAAACTGTCTTTAAAGCAGAAAGATTTTCGAAAGCCTGTTTGGATTCCTAATACAAAACTTAGTACAATCACTATGTATTTTTTTTAAACAGTTTTTTTTCTTCAGAGAGTCGGTGCAGCCTTCATCACAGAAATTTTGAGCCAGTGTTATTGCCTGTCAGATGTAATCCCACAGATTTTCAGCCAGCAAGGATATAATAAGGTAAGTTTTGGTTTCCAAGCTCCCATCAGATGAAGAATTTTTGATGCTTTTTTGTTTTTACTATGTTAAATATTTAAGTTTTTTTTTATAGAAAGTTAAATTCACATTTTTATGAAGAACTTGGTTAAAAATTCTCATGTTAATGTAGATAATGATGTTTTAGTGTAGACAGAGAAAAGAAAACACATTAACATAAAAGGTCTGACTCAAACTTCTTTTGCTGAAAAAAACTAAATTCTAATGGAGATTCTGAGCAAGAGGATGATATTTACATTTGAAGTGGTTCAAACATGTAGTTTCAGAAATCAAATTCATATTAAAGAATTAAAGAACTATTGTTTTTCTTTTTTTTTTTTTTTTTTATTATATTTTGGCTAGGTACAGCCACATTGTGACTTCTTCCTGTTTTGGGGAAAATGCCTTCTCTATTTGGGGATATCAACAAAATAAAAAAGACTCTGACAGACATGCTGATTTGCGGTTACAGCTGTATGAACTTTTAAAATGGAAATTTATGTTATTAGGCTGGTGCGTCCATTACCTTGTACCATTTCATTGTTAATTTAGGCATGTTATCTTATTCTCTTCTGTTTCCTAGCCCCACTCACTGAGCTGTTCATCAGTGCTTCTGGCTTGTGCTGATACCTGTTCTGTTGGAAGCAGACTGTAATCATTGCCTTGCTCTGCCTTGTGGGAATATTTTTCCTTTCCTTACCTTCATTACTCTGTTAGTCAGTCAGTTGCCTTCGTGCTTGGTTCTGCCACCTCTCTGATGGAATAAGAACATATTTTCCTGGCTTCTGAAAGGGTGTGGATTGCTGTCCTAACCAATGCCTTACACCTGCCTGCTGAGCCTACTCTGAATTTCCAGATACATATGTATTTTCCAGATACATATAATCTCTTATTTAATGGGATAATACAGCATCACTATGTTCCCCTTGCATGTGTCTGCAAATGTACATTTGTGCTTTTTAAAAATTTAACATCAAGAGCTCCTTTTGCAAAATATCTAATCTCTGAAATCTGTGAGAGGCAACTGTGACAAACAGGAAAACAAAGTGAAAGCTGACAACCAGGTTTTATAAACATATGCATTTATTTGTTATTTCAGGCAAGGAGGACTAGTTACAAGGCAGGAATATCCCAGCAGCTTTATGAGATACTGTTTTCTTTTTGCTTTTCATGGCTGAGAACAACAGTCCACTTAGATGAACTGGGGTCAAGATAATTGACAGAAAAAAGCACTGTAGAAAGACCCCTCTGAGTTGCTCTGCAGGATTAAATATGATGATAATTGAAGATAGGAAATCCCTTGACTTCTCATTTCTTTCTTATACTTTAAACAGGCAAGGTTTGGCATGGATAGTAAGGTAAGATGATTATCTCTGATTTAGGAACACTGAGGAAAATACATATTTCTTAAAAGCTTTATGCCACCTGAGATTCAAACAATATGTTTTGTTTAGTTAGAGTAATAATGATGAGTGGAGTAAGAATGGCATAAGACTATTAATTTGCCAGAGGGTGAATTTTAGTGGTCTGCAGAATATGGAAAACTTTTATTAAGACTGCCTAAAGCTATAATGTGAATTGCTACCAATTAGTTCACCTTTATCCTTCACATAAACATTCAAGAGAAATGAATGAGTGTTTAAAAGGGCAGGACTTGTTTGTTGTCTCACAATCCAGTGAAGAAGTACCTGTGAGGAAATTACGTGAGAGCAGACCCAGCTTTTCAATTTATGAAGTTAAAGAAAGCTTTGTCAGAACAGTGTGGAATTTCATAACACTCCATTGAATGTAGTGGAAAGGGCTGAAGGGGAAGGAGGGAAGAGCATATACATCACTGACATACTTCATCACTTCACATACAGACATCACATTCAATTAAGTATAGAGCTCTCTGTCAACAAACTTGACACATACATCTAGGGAATGACACCAACCCCCCAACCAAAATCAATATTCAAGCTATGATGGACTGACAACTTACCAGCTGAGCGAGTGTCCCCTGATTTTACCTATTTTTGCTTCAGAACAATGCAAAGTCCTTGTAGCATGAACAAACAGACTTAATTAACTAAGGGATATGGCTGAGTACAAACCAAGAGTCAACAATTCATATGGCATTAAAAAAACCCAAACTGCTTAATGACATTCAGATCATCAAGAAACTAAAATATAATGCTGTTAAGGAATCTGAAAATACAAATTCTCAATATCCTAGGAAGTTAAAGTTGCATTTTTATATAATTTATCCAGATGAATACAACTTTCTATGTAGAATTAAATCACTATAGAACGGGGGAAGAGTTTAGCAGTGCTGCCATGCTATTACCATTTTTCTTTTTCTGATATATGAGAACATAAAGGCACTGTAACCATAGCAGAAAAGACCAATGGGGTAGCTAGTTTGAAAATGGCCAATATTATATGAATGAGATGAAGGTTAAACGTGCTACCTCTGAAACACTACTCTTTATAAGTATAGCTTAATAGGTGTATAGGATATCTGTAAAAGGAGAAGAATATATAACTTGTCATTTATAATGTTAAGTCTGCCACTGCTTTAGAATGTTTTAGGGGATGACAGCCTTATGCTCAGGACTCTTCAAACTATGTGAGTAGTCTAATGGAAGGATGTATATAGGGATCTTGTTTATGCTGAATAGAATAAACTGGCCTCTAAAAATTGAGTAATTTTTTGTGAAGATAAGCTCCAGAATGAGTTTTTCCTTATGGATCCTTATTTTGGCAACTTGGTCCTACTTGAAAATACACATCAGTAATAGCAATTATTTTGATTTGGCAAGTCTGAAAATGTAATATTGGGTATTTCTGCTGTCATACGACTGACCCATTTAACAGGAGCTTTGGTATTTAAATACGATTTCAGTGTTTTCATGGAAGATGCACAAAAGAGCACAAAAGCATGCAGTAACACACAAAGGTCTGATATGTGTTATTTATCATCTTTACACTACAAATGGCTCAGGTATAACACCTACTGCCTTAAAAATATTGCCCTGTAAAAGGGCTATTCACAAAATCACTGAAGGGTTGAGGCTGGAAGGGACCTCTTGAGATCATTTAGTCTAAACCCCCTACTCAAGCTAGAGCAGGTTGCCCAGAAACATGTCCAGATGGCTTTTGAATATCTTCACAGATGGAGACTTCACAACTTCTCTGGGCAACCTGTCCCAGTGTTTGACCATCCTCACAGTAAAAAAGTGTTTCAGGAGAGGCTTTCTTTGAGAGTAAACTAATAATGTCTCCATGACAGTGATTGTAACTATTGGATAAGTGAAAGAGGAATCCTTCAAAATACTTTCACAGTTTTCTGCAAATAACATGCTACTTAAACATCTAACTTTTATAGACCTCTCCCATATGTTCTATACGTGAAGTAAATGTGATGCCAGGTTCAAGAGTTATTGGACTAAGTTCAGCCATCCAGACAGAATTTTGGACTGAGAAAGAAGGGTAATATTCAGAGATGTTAATATGTGGTTTCTGATCAGGCATCCACTTTAAACCCATTAGAAACAGGAAAAAAACTAGTGGATATGCAAAAGTGCAAAGTACACAGGAGCAATAAAGCAAAATGAAGTGACAATTTCTTGATATACTGGCATTTGGTTATCAAGAACTATTTCAAATACTGTTTTTCAATAATATGGCATGTAGAATAGTTTATTATTTTCCTTTGTATTTTAATAATTTTAATTTCTTGTAACTGTTTGCCATAAAGTGGCTAATCATTAATTTTCATCTTTCTTCATGTACTAAGTAGAATTTTGCTGTTGCTTATTGCTACACTATTGAACTGAGACTGCAGCTTCTTTCATTAATGCATCACATAGCCTTTGTTGTTTACATGGACTCATGATGGAGATCCAAATGTCTATATGTATATACAAGATGATATATAGAATATACCTGTATTCATTTTCTAATGCAGATTTTAATGAGAAAATAGCACAAAGAAACATCTGCTTACCATAAGTATTATTACAGCCTTTAATAAACTGACATATGTTACATTTGTCACCTACAGAGGAATAAAACCTATATTTGATTGTCTCCAGGAAAGTCTTTAAAAGCAAATATTTTTCTTGTACTGTTCTAGGATCCTGCTAATGTAGCAGCCAGAAAGAGTTTTATGGTTCGAAAAGATGCAAGCATATTTACTAGAGAGACTTCATGAACAGTAATTTGCAAGCATTTTGTACTCACTTAAGCTTAGAAGGAACAAAATGTACTCTAGCAAATAAAGCTTTTAAAATCTTCATTGAACACAGCTCCTTTAAATTTTCAATAAGGCTGCTGCTCCAATATAATATTCAAACAGACAGAATAAGTCAGATGTACTGAATGCTAGTTTAGATTGAGAGTAAAGAATGGAGATTTTATTCTTATTATGAAGTTAAAGACAGGTACACAAAATAACTTTTCAAGGTCAAAGTGAATTGCTGAGCTGGGCACAGAGTCCAGGTTTCCTGCTATGCAGTCTTGTATATCATCTAATAAATCACAGCAAACCTTTTCCCAAAGCTGAGGTCATTAGTTTGGAATTATTAGTGCTTTTACTAATAAAATCTACTTCATTTTTGGGTCAAGATGTGAAGGTTGACATTGTGAAGGAAAGTTTGTTTCAGACAACTTGATCAGGATGAAAAATCAGATTAAGTCTTCTTTAAACAACTCAGAAGTCTCTGGCTCTTACAAGGGGGCTGTGCTCTCCCTGGAAGGGCAACACAGCAAGACATAAGGAACCCAGAAGATTTCTGGAGGATGTCAGGGATAGCTTCTCAACACAGACACTGGATAGGCCAAGGGGTGATGCACAGATGGATCTACTATTCACAGGCAGGGAAGAAGGGATCAGGGATAGAATAAATAATGGTAGCATTGGCTATAGTGACCATGACATAGTGGAGTTAAAGATCCTGAGGTGAATGAAGAAAACAAGTAGCAGAGGACTGACCCTGAAATTCAGGAAAGCAACTTTCAGATTATTCATGGAACTTCCCTTCCCCTTTGCCTTACCCTCTTCCCCCTTCCCTCTTCCCTCTCCTTTCTCCCCTTTCCTCTCTCTCTCTTCCCCCCCCCCCCCCCCCCCCCCCCCCCCCCCCAAACTGGGTCCACACCATGAATGGAGGTAGCTGGAACTACATGGCAGGAGTAAGGCTGGAATACTGATAACTGAGACTAGCAAACCAGGGAATCTGAGGCTGCGTAGGATCCTTTCCAGACACTTGTTTTTTAACATCTGCTTCCTCTGGTACTGTGTTTAGCTTAATCTCATTTGATGGTTTCATCTGATGAAATGTAGATTGTTTATACCTGATTTAGTGTTTGAGTTTCTGTTTGTACTGGAGACTTCTATAGACACTCTAAAGCATAGTTCATTTGACTAATACAGACCAGATACTTTATGCCTTAAATGTGCCTGTTCTTGTCATTGACTAATGGAGGATAACACAATAAGCTTAGAATACAGGTATCTAATATTAGGTGAGATAAATTCCATCACTACAATATAAAATTAAGCTGGGCTTGGGTAATTTTTTAAAGTCTGTGAATGGTACTTGTTTATACACTTAAAGGTTAGATCCTCAAACATTATTGTAATAAATACTGTATTTAAACTTTGATGATAGTTTATATAGGAAGCCAAACTCTCAGTACCTCCTGAGGCTGCTCTTTTGTAACAGTGCATGTTGTGCCTAGTATTTCTTTGCTGCAATCCCATCTGAGTCATGCTTTATAAGGACCATGTTCCTTCTCATACCAAAGCATCCTTATAGGAAGTGGTAACACATCATTTCCTACCTGTGGGAGACTGAAAGAATTAATGTCTCAAACATCTTGGTGGGGCAAGTTTTGCATAATGGTGGACTCTGTGTAACAACAAACCCTGGAGAAGCCAGTCAGCAACAGGGCGCGGAGGGCGTGCAGGAGAAGTTACTCCCCAAATGACCCCCAAGCCCCCGACCCATTTCCCGAAGGTTCTGGAAGCACAAACCATGCGTGACACCTAATTAGCCTAAAGAGTTTGAGTGCCCGCCTGAAGGAGGGGCAAGGACATGATAAAAGGACACAAACTGAAGCCCCCTGTGCCCACACCCACTGGAACTGGACCCCTCAGCTGACTGGACCAACGCTGGACCCAGGACTGGTGAAATCTTTCTCTTCTCTCTCTCTCTCTGTCTTCCATAATCCCTACACCTCATCCCTTTAGAAATAAGCCATTGACCAAGTATGGGACTAGGAGTGGATCCAGCCACCCCTGGGCTCCTCTCTGAGGAGGAGTCTAGAAAGCAAGGGGGTCTTCTCTGAACCTCATGACTCAACTGGAGGGATCTCCCTATTTTCTTTCCTGAGCTGATCCCCAAATAAGCAAGGCTTGTAGTATATGTTTGGTGGTATATGGTTAGCACGTTACACAGTTTACAGATGTAGTTTCATGCCAATTCTTGTTGTGAGCAAATAAAAGTTGAGTTTTGTGAGTTAAAAGTTCCCTGGTGTCATTTCAGCTTGATCCCGACCTGGGAATTGGCGAGCCTGAGTCCTTGTCCTGAGAAATTGGCACATGTCGCTACCACACAGATGGAAGAAAATGGTGAGCTAGGAAAATAATATGAACCCTATCGTAGGGTAAGGGAGAGTTAGCAAATCCAAGTTAGTCTTGCCTAAACCCAAAAGTAGAAGCAAATAGCATCACACCTACATCAGATGTGTCTTGTATTCTGCTCTGTCTCCATTTATAGCTTCCAGAAGCAAGCTACAGGCTGTTGAGAACTGCGTAGAGCACATCTGGAATATGTGATCATTGTTTTTTAACTTTTTTTAACTGGTACCTTCTTTCAGACTTTGAAAATACATGTGTGGAGGCAAAACAACCTTTTTCTTCCATGTGGACCCACATGAAGACTGGCATAATCAAAGCCAGGAATGGCTTTTCTCTATTCTGTAGTTGCCAATTTGCATAACAGCAGTGGTTGTATGGAAGTCTTGACACAAAAAAAAAATCTATTCATTAACATTCAGAATACACCTGCACACTGCTTGAGTTAATTTTTTTTTCTCTAATGCTGCACCTGTACATACACTACTTTCTTTTTCACCAGCAGCTTTTTGGCATAATAGCAAAGCAATGGAAATGTTACCTTTGTCATAGAAAATGAGTGGACACTGTATATTTTGTCAAAGCCAGAAAATACTGGCCCTGTGGTAGGAGACAAGAAAAAAAGAATTACAACATAGTGAAACAGTAGGTTCCAACTCATTGGAGCTCACTGTGTTATGTGCTTGAAAGGCTTTAGGAATACTAAAAAAAAATAAACATAACCATGTTTGGGAAACTCAGAATAGGAACAGCTGATGTCCTTATCACCTCTCATTTAAATCCCCGGAGGCAGTACTGTTTAGTTCCTTGCCAATAGTTTGTTTATTTCCAGGCATTTTTATATTTGTGGGGGTTTTTTCCCCCCAAATGTAAATGTTTGTAAAGAAATATCACTGATGGATGGTGAATGGGTCACACAGCAATGAGTTTTCAGTCCTTGCTCTTTCGTCGTGTTTTGTTTAACTAGAGAAACTTAAATTCATCTTCCTGCTGTGAACAAATGTTTCTGCTCATATTGCTTGAATTTTGGCAGTGATCTTATGAAACAGGAGACTGAGGTCAAATGCAGAAATGATGCAAGAGCCTCTTAGGCTCTCTTTAATGGTCTGGCTTAAAAGCAGTAACCTCTTATATCTTTTGCCAGTTCCTAAGCATGGAAGTTAGAACAAATAGCACTCCCTTGAATTGGAGTTCAATTTCTGCAAATGCCTCATTTACATGCAGATTTAGCCGTGAGGGTTACTGCAACATTTGCTGTATTTTGCACCTCTTCTGAACTGTGACTTCACCATTTAAATGGGATGCCAAAAAAATTTCTTCCTTCATCTAAATGAGATCAGTAACTTCACTAAAAAGTGAGAGCATGTAGTGGGAGAGAGAGAGAGGATGTGAGATCACGTTACTGTAAAAATCCAGAGAGTAGCTGATGCGCTTGAGACATATCTGGTAATAAACTATGCATTGGCTGTACAAAAATTAGTAGAATATGTGGGTAATATATAGAGAGGTGAGTGATATGTATATAGGAGAAAAGTTTAAGTGGAGTCTGACTCATTTGGAAGCAATCATAAAACTCTTCAGGCAGCAACACCAAAGGTACCAAATCATATAGTTCATTTAATACAATGTTAAATTAAAAGCGCGACTAGAGAAGGATGTGGCAGTTCTAATGCATTAAGCAAATTGTTTTTTTCCCCAAGAAATAACCAAGTGAGTTTCCACTTGAGCCACAAATAACTTTATTTACATTTGGCTTACTGGTCTCAGACAAAAACTTGCCAGAACTGAGGACAGCAACTGATCAAGATGCTCAGCTATACACAGTGCTGGAAGCTTACATTTGTCAGTTAAGTGCATTCTTCAGCTGCAGAGGTCTCCAGTATCTGCCAAGAAAGAAGGCCACAGGCAGGGTGCCTGCACAGGTGGTGGGTTGTAGTTACAGCAGTAGATTGCAATGAGGGTGTCTCTATTACACACTGCTGGTACTGGCTTGGTGGTGTAACCTCACTGGTGAAAGCAGCCCCAGAGTGATGATTTCACTACGTAATCATATGAAATTATGTAATCTAACAAGGATCTTTTGAGACTTGAGGAATCCGTGACTAAGACTCCTGGCTATTGCAACTTCATTAGAAACTATTAGGTAGGAACTAGTGCTGCTGTTATTGGTGAAAGCAACAAGAGAAAGACTGCTTACTTGGGATAAACATAATTAATGGATAAAAAAGTGGTTGTGCAGCGGCAGGGTTAGGCTGTTTATGTCCCATATGAAAGTTCAAGATGAAGTGTGGGTTCACCAGGCTGAAAGAATTTTAATTGTAAACCAACAAGCTTTTTCTGTTTTACAGCTTAAAAAAGAAGGTGTGACTTTTGCAGGTTTTGCTTTTTGCTGGTTTTCTTACAGAATTTGCTGGCTTGCTTATAGGAAATGCATACCCTTAAAATTATTTCTTTTCCCCTTCCAAGCAATTTGTGACATGATCAAAAAAAGGTGCTTGATTTGTACCATGTCTTTACAATGCACTTTTGCTAGCAGTGATTTTGGGGGTCATTCAGCTCGCACTGGATAGCAACTATAAACAGGTGCCCAACTAGCTAGGAAGAAGGCTGCTGTATGTTTGTGGGGAGCTGGTCTTACAAGGCTGTTTTTAACATGAAAGCAGTAGAGGATATTCTGCCTGTGGCAAGGTCATGCAATGGCATTGAATTTCTTTTCTGTGATAAGGGAAGACATTTATTGAGCATTAGAATAAGTGGGTGAAAGGTAGGGGGATAGTTTGACAGACACTTTCAGGCATATTTAGATTTCATGCCTGCAAAGATTTGCAATAGCCGAATGATACATCTAGAGAGTATCCATACAGAAACTAAATCACTTAGAGTCAACAGTAGCCAGGTCCCCAATGTCAAAATATCAGGCAAGAATTCTTGGATCTTTGCATCTATTTTAGGTTTAGGGGTTGTTTAAAACAGTATAGGATGGAAGTTGGCTTACAACAGGACAAAAAGCCTTACAAAAAGTGAAGTAAAACAGAGGAAGTAGAAGTTTAGGAAATACACATATTAGGGAGATGTAGAGAAACATGTGGTTAGGAGACAGGCAGTTTCATTGATTTAATACGTTGAAGGAAGGTCAGTATATTACACATAGGGTGGTAATAGGTCATGGTATAATACCAGGAACGAGCTTGACTTAGGCAGAGTACAGGCTTGTTAAGCATTGTTTATTTCTAAAATCACTGTTATATTGGATTTATAGAAGTGAATGAAGAATATTTCTTTTGCTGTGCAGAGGCTTGTCTTGTGGAATCAGCAGTCTCTTTGACACTAAAGAAGAATTCTGACAAGTACCCTTTATCTCTACAGAATGCATTAGGAGACTAGATTTGAGGAAAGGGAAGGAGGGATGTCATGACTTTTTTCATGCCTCTGTTGACATGATCACGTAAAGCTGCTGACTATGAGATTACTAAGTGAACTTCCGGTACTACTTTGTCCTTCTTAATGCAGAGTAGGAATTTGGCCACCATTTGTTTGTGTTCCTGTTCTATTGTCTGTGATATATTAAAGGCACTAATACAAAAATGAAACTGTTTTTGTCAGATATTTTTACAATTGTATTTGTGGAGTTGTTTGGTTGTTGTCTGCAGCTGAAGTACAGCAGAGGCATTGCTCCTCATTATAACTCGCGATAGTCTGAATTGGGTCATTCTGAATGCTGATGGGCTACATGGACTATTGAGCAGAGTAAAATACTGCTAAATCTGATCGGGAAGGATAGAATAAATGGGTTATGTATTTTTTGACTTATAGGTTGCAAGTGTGTATACAGGCCTAAATACAAGCAATGAACTCTTAGTAAGTCTTTTTACACTGACTTTCTATGTAGCTTGTGATATCTCACTGTGCATCTCGATTACCTTTATCTCACTTTTGAAATTTGTTTAGAAATAAGGAAAGGAAGACAAAAGCAGAGTTGGTGGAATGTTTGTGGCTGGATTCATAAAGTGGTCTAATTGCAGTGATGCTACTTCAGATAAAATCTAAAAAATGAAGAACTTTGAGTGTCCTACAGAATGCGTGAATAGAGATGTAACTGCCTAAGACTGGGATCAAATCAGACAGTCTTCATAAGGTGGAAGAAAAAAGATAAGTAGGTTGTCCAATGGTGGCCAACAGAAAATACTGAGAATACAGTTGGGTCTGTGTTCTCCAAAGGTCAGACATTCAGTAGAGTCAAGATTGACTCCATGGCGTTTCCTCACCAAGCAAACAAACAAAATTCCAAAATCCAGGCAGGAAATAATTCTTTTGGGTTTATTACTAATGCTTGGCTAACTTACCTGGGAGGAAACAGGACTGGGTTTCTAGAATCTGTTTGCTTGTGCATTTCAAATGAAGTCCTTTGTAGTTTGGTTGACTTTATCTTCCAAGAAACTGCTCTAGTCATTCAGTTACACTTCTTCTCAGTCTCTTCTCTGGCAATGAATTCTGAATTCTTTTATGTGTTATAGAAGGGATTGAGATTTTTTTTTTCTTCCTTTCCAGAAACTGCCTATTGCTTTGTTGCTAAGGCATATAAGTGGGGTTTAGGATTTTATCTTCTTGGTGAAAGCAATTTGATCTGGGTTTCCCACAACATACGTGATCCTACAAAGCATAGGACTATGAAAGAAATGACTTAGACCATACTGCCAGGCTGCTTTCACAGAAAATAACAGTTTCTATCACTGTTTAGGAATTTCTTTTCAAGGTATTCTGAACTGGTAGGCATGCTTTGAGAGCCTTTGCTAGGTTACTTTGCTCAGGATTCACCTGGAGGACTGTTTAATTTCAGGATGCTGGTGTTTTGTTCTATCAATAATGAAATGGTTCTACATATCTATGCACAGAGGCAGAGTTTCAGGCAGCAGAACAGCTCCAAGAAAAAAGTTGAGTAGCACGCACTGTTAAGCTGCAGTTTGGTTAGATATTAGTCGGTGAGAAATGGATCATGATTCTGATCCAAAATCTTTTGTCAGGGTCATAATTGCTATTATTTTTCTGAATATCAGAGAAAATATTACCCACTAGTTTGGCTTCTGCAATATTATTTTTATGGGATCTCTCCATTTTAGGGAGTTTCTCCCTTTCGACAACCTTAGTGTTAGTTCAGGTAAAAACAGATAAAGTAAATATTGTTTTATTGTTCCTCAATGCTTATCCAATAATAATGAGATGCTGAATCCAGAAAGATGTTGGCTTTCATAGCATTGAAAACAAATGGCAAAGTCTTCTTTGTTACTACTGAGTCTGCTGCAAATGTTACCCAAATGCTGGAGCTGGTCCTCTGATTCTAGTACTTAACGATTGTAGGCTCCCCTTAAAGGATATGGTACACCAATAAGAAAGCATTTCAGATTTTTTTGTTACTGTTAGCTGGTTTTGGAAGACTCTGATTGGCATAAAATTGCTGGATGTAGCAAGTATTATGTATTTGGATAATTAATTTAGCTTGACTAATTATCAGTCTTTAGAATGTATTACTAAAACAAAGGGATCTAAATGCCACACACTCACACTCCATAATAAGAAGAAAGTGTCAAAGTGTGTTATCACAGCCAAGCTGTTTCTTGGACTTACTTCAGGAAATAGAAGTTAGATTAAGTTCCTTTTGGTTACAAGGCAGTATTTTTAATATTGTTGCTCAGACAAAGAAAAGGTTAGGTAAGAGGGAGGGTACCTCATTGACAGATTTCAGCAAGGGCCAGGTCTGATCCTGGGATCAGTAAAGGTAGCTATGGCATTAATGGCTAGGAAAAGTGGGATTACTTTCTGAGGCTGAGATCTACCTTTTCCATGTCTGTTTTGAGTCTTGAAGATCCCTCATTAACTTGAGCTCTAAAAGCCATTTGTTCTTCTATGTAACAACTACTAACATTTCACTTATCTGTCCGTCTGTAATAGAAACAATTAGAGATATGTGCCACATCCCTTAAAAAAAAGGAGGGGGGAGGGAGGGGAGGAGGAGATGAACAAACAAACCTACCCGAGTGGATTTTCCATTGGGAGATATTTTCAGTAAGGTATACATTACTGCAGTTTTCCCATATAAAGCCACTTTATTTTTCTAAATGTTGATCTGTGGTCTCTCATAATACAAGATTAGAAATCTGTAGGGGAGTGGAACTCCTTCTTTTAGAATTTTATCTCTAGTGAAGTGTGTTTATCTCCAATGTAGGCTTCTAATCACTACCATACCTTAATTAATCTTTGAATACTTACAATATTGGCAGGTCCAAGACCGCAATGGATTTACTATATAAAGATGCTGGCTTCCTCTCAGAAGCCTGTGAATTAAAAAGCAATAGATCCGAGTCCAAACGGGAAGGTACTAAGAGTAATCTGCCATCAAGATTGATCAAAATTGTCATTTAATATCTGAAATGCCTTATTCCATGTTAATTTATTCTGAATTTTTAAAATAATGTGAGTTTTAACTGAATGTAATTGTTTACCTTCAGGTGGATTAAGCTGATCTAGCAAATAGGACATTGGTGCTGTTTATAGTATTCTTATTAGACTGTAGCAGAAAAAAAATGCTAAAAGACATTTCATAAGCTAAGAAACCCTTAACAATTTTATAAAATTTTAAGAAAACATGCATAAGAAGTTTTTCAACTATTTCGGATCCCATTATTTGGGCTTTCTACAAGGAATGCAGTAATTAAAGACCCATATCATTCTATCTTCAATATATGACAATTGAACCACAAAACCTTCAGAATCTTGAATGAACTCATCATGGAAGGCATGACATTATTATTAGCAATTACAGGTCTTCAATATTCTATGTGTCAGAGTAGGTTCAGCACAGTTAGTAACTGTGTGGTAATGAAAAACAAGAATTTACGCTTTCTTGGTAATTTTTTCTCCTTTCTAATGCTCACATGACAGTGTCAACATACGCTGACTGAACCTAAGAAGCAGCTAACTATTCTAGTAGCTGGGCTCTTCCATGATTATTCATTGCAATGACTGTCCTCAAAAGCACTGGTAGGATCCAGCAGGTAGCATCCCTGAATTACTTGTAGGCATTGGTAATGGTCCATTGCTAAGGTTTTTCCAACAGTGCCATAGAAAAATCTGAGGTTTTTGTTATATATTTGTGCTTGCTCTCCAACATTCATACAGGAGTAAAAATGCAAATTACAAGCAATTGATGTGTTTGAATGAAAACATAAATCCAGAAGTCAGGTCTATGATACTTCAGACAAATGTTGTGTAAGTTTTTCTAGGTTTGTATGTTTCTCTCTGTGTTTTTTTAACTTTGGAACATGATAAATTAAATCTCTAAGCTGTGTATAGAGCATAGAATTTATTTACTGGGTATTATGCCGTGTAGCCACTATTAATTACCATCCACAGTAAATCTGACTAATGCTATTTGTTCTCTGACTCAAGTTCTACTTAAGAGTTTGTTTTTTAAAAGTTTAAAATATCAGGCCCTAAAATATTTTAAATGGAAGAATATAACTTTCATGGTTGAACTATCTTTTGAAACCCTTCAAACCATATGATTTTTTTTTTTTTTAAAAAAAAGGCCAATATATGATTAGGATTTGCAGCAACTCTGCAGAAATATGTAGTCTGCTAGCATTTATGAATGCACTATGAACAGCAGATAGAAATGATGCATGCTGACAACATAGTCTTGCAATTACCCTGAATTTGCATCAAAATTTATTTCCAAATTTGTTACAAGTAGAAGTGGCAAAAAGGAAGGAATTTAACTTCATAGGTTTAGATTAAGAATGTTCGACTATCTCTTTTCATCTGTCTTTACAAGAAAATCACCTCCTCAATGCCGACATACTGCTTCCCTTGCTTTGAAAAGATATTTCAGACCAACAGCTGCGCATGTTACAGAAGGTAAAACATTCCACACAGTAGCAACTGACTGGACCTGGGAAATGTTAATCTTTGCTGAGAGGGCAGTTAAATTTCCCTAAAGAATAGGGAACCTTCTCATTCACGAGAAGAGACTCCCTGAGGTTGTGGTTGAGGTACAAGTTCGAACACGTTAACAAGGCTTGTATGCCCCTGCCTATTCAAAGGAGGTTACCTTTTCCTCTGCTTCTTGCTACAAAGGGTTCACGTACACAGCCTGATGGATTTTAGGTTATATATTTTGTTATGATTTCTGAGCAGGATCAAAGTAAATGTCATAGAAAAATAATTTAAAATTCACCTATACATGTATAAAATATTTCAATGATCCTTCACAGGAAAAAAAAACCCAACAAACATAACACCTTTTGAAAATGCAGTTTCCTTCCTGGATTTCTGTCTTCATTTGCTTTTCCTCTCAAACTCCTTCTCTTTTAACCATGAGTGCTTTCTCCATTTGTTGTGTCCTTCAACCTCAGGTGGCTGGAAAAGTCCTTTTAATGCTCTCTGTGACAGTTTCTTTTTCCTACTAATCCCAGGCTGCTTCTTGGCTCATCTAACAACTCAACATACATCTGTTACTTCAGTTCTTTATTGATTCCAGGATGTTGCTTTCATTATACTCTTTCTGGCATGGTCATCGAATTGAAGAACTAGCCTGTGTCTCTTGCATGATGCTTTTTTTGGCACAGCACTGCTAAGTCTTGACACACGCTGGCTCCAGAATCTCTCCATTCAGTGGTAGGTAGGAAGGATGACTGGAGGAAGAACCGTTGTTGAATGAGAACAAAAAGCTACTTCTCATTACCACACAGTCTTGAGAAATTGGCTAAGATATTGATTTACTGGGACAGTAGTAGACTCGAGCAGATCCGAACTATTGGCAGCATGAAAGAATGACTGTCTGGAAGGAGTGACTGGGGACAGAAAGTGGAACAGACAGGATTGTAATACTGTAAGATGAGTTTGTTAAAACATATAATAGTATTCCTGAGAGGACATCTGTGTCCAGAACAGTAAATTGTGGACACAAGGATGTCGAAGGACATCAAAGGAAAAATGGGATTGGATTTAATGTTATTAATTCCACCCAGGAGGTGTCACCTCCCTCTAGCTATATGGAGTTACATGGAAAATGAAGTTTTCTGCTTCTTTAGGCCTCAATTCAGCAAAATACTTGAGCATATCCATAACTCCAAGAGAATTCCAGTTGTACACAATGGGATTTAGGTATGTAATTCAAGTTAAGGATATAGTTAATTGTTTCCAGAATAGACATGGAATTGTGTCTCATCAAGTTCTTTTTGTTTCAGTTCAATGCATTCAAGACAATTTATTTCTGTTCCTTTTTATGTTCCCAGATCCATTTTAATATTACTCTTTGTTTGGTTTGTTATTTCAGAGCTGCCAACTGTCCCAAACCAGCCAGGACCATCCACATTAAAAAAAAAAAAAAAAAAAGACGACTAACAATTTTCTCAGGGAATGGAGTTTTCTGTGAATCTTTTAGGCCTGTGTGTCTGCAGAAGGCAGCTTCCCCTTTTTTCTGTATTCTAATTGGAGGAACCCACACTTTGCAGCTGCTTTATAAACACTTATGATTTTGAATAAGAAAAGTATATGTGGCCAATGGAGACAATAGCATTCTCAGGAACAACATAAAACACTTAGGCTTCCACCCAGTCTAGTTAGGAAACTGCTTACTCTGGAGACATAAGTTGTGTTTGGCCACATCTACAGTTTCAATTGTCTCATCTGTGTTTTCCTGTGAAGTAATATTGGTTCTAGATTCATTATAAAACTCTGTTGATCTTTCTCTTAAGCTAATAGAGTTTTCCTCTAGTTTTGCTTTATTGAAGCTTCTGGATTTTTTGTTTCTTTATAATGCTAAATTAAATTAATATCACAGGTTAGAAAGAAATATTATGTAAGCATGCAATAGGGCTTCTGCTGTTGCTTGTGGGTCACAGATGTTTTTCTTCCTTGCTGCTTCTAGAATTTTTGTTTGGTTGGTTTTCCCTGAACCACTGCATTTAGACCTTCCTCTGAATGTTACAGAAGTGGCAGTCTTGGCAGGATGTGTTGCAGGGATTTAAAAGAACAGATATCCATGATCTTACCCTATCTCTTTCAGTGGCATTATTAATTGTGATTTTTGGACTTACTTACACTGTGTCTTAAGCTTGTTAAAAGTTGCTGGGAATTGTCCTATAACTAAACTACTTCTTCATTATCAAGGACTAGACCAAGTAGTCATGTCAATTCCTTCCAATCCTATGGTCCTAATTCTGATATCTCCCAACATCTATTATTTGAGTTAGAAAAGTCAGTTTGCTGCTTCTGTTGAAAGCTGGGGGACCTAAAGTTGTTTCATATTTGGCAGACTCCCACACTGTTCTTTCATAAAAATCTTAAATTTTGGTAGGGAAAATTTTCTCTACAAATAGCAGGAAAGATTGTTGCCTTTTGATGCACATAGAATTTTTTTTTTTAAGTAGCCTTGGTTGTAATTTACTGAGACTCGTATATACTTTGAATAAATCTTACTGTAGTCCACTTCAGCAAATTATTAAAGAAATTTCCCCAAGGTAAAATTCAATTGTGGTACGATATGTGAAAATTAAAATACTGTTAATGCTGATTTATAAATTGGTACCTCATTTTAGGGAGCTAATGTTCAGGCAAAAAGGGTATACCAATTTTCCAGGTAAGCTACTAAAATTAACACTTGAATAATATCCATAGTAAAATTATTGTAGTTGTCCTTAAGAATTTTATAAACATGTTAATATTGTCTAAAAATAATCTTCTGTAAATATCAATAAATACATTATAAAAAGACAAATTGTTGTAAGGTTTGCATTAGACACTACATAAATAACTTGGACATTCTAATAGCTAAAGACTTCTCAAAATAGTAACAGGCTTTATTATATGTGTCCTAGACCAACATAAAAGGCTTGGTCCATCATAAACTCTAGTCTGTAATCCAGGATACATATGATCTACTTCCTGTCATCTGCTAACTCAGATAATGACACAGAATCAGTATCTGAAATAACATACAAGCCTCACATACATACACAAAATTATTAAGAAGTGTTTGGACATATAAGGTGATACCCTTCAAAGATGGGTTGTGTCAGTGTGTTTCCCAACTGTATTTTTTCTTCAAACCCAAATGCAATTTGTTCTTTCGCTAAAATATTCATTGAAAGGTAAAAAGCAAATCCAGCTATGTAACTACCTAAAAGAAATAGACATATTCAAGGATTTTTCAATGTGTTTTTGTTTTTCTGGCTCGGATGAAGAATCATCTGCCAGGTTTTTCTTAGAAATTGTCAGAAAACCAATTCCCACTGCTGTTCTGGCACAGCATAAACCCAATGTATGTTTCAGCAATAGCAAGAGGTGAATTACTTACACAGAAGTTAAACCTTAGTTTGCTGGATTAGAAATTCTTCCATCTTATCTCAGTGAAGAGCAAATAAATACTAACCAGCAACAAGCAGAGAAAGTCTCTTATTTTAGAAGGTTTATGTTAAAAGAAATACTTTGAAAACTCAGGCTTTAGCACAAGAATTTGGTCTTGTCAATGGGACAAAATAAAAAATGCATTGCAGTAGCTGTTCCTGTTTTAAAACTGCCTTTGAAACTTCTGATGAGAAAACAAGTTGTAAAATGTATTAAGTGTTGGTAAGCATTGTGAATGGATAGATGCCTTGCGAGTGACCAGACAAAGAGGCGGTCTTTAACTGGAATGACCAAGATCCAGGAGAATCACAGGGAGGATGCAAGTATTATGGAGACAGTCTTTGTAAACAGGAGGAAAGACATAATCATCCCTTCAGGAAAACATCAGCAGCAGAGACTTTTCAATACCTTCCGGTAAGTGAGACAGAAGACGTAGGTGCAGAGTTAGTCCTTTGGTGGACACCAAACAAAATAGTTGTGGAGAACAGTAATAAAGGAAGAACCATTCAAGGATGTTATCAGGAGCAGGTTTGCCCTAAGATGATCCTGAGACATCTGAATGTAGTATAATGAAGATTCACTTTGCAGGTGGCGAAGTAATAATAAACCAACCAATTTGTAAGGACTTAGCTGAATGACAGAGTCACTGGAAAACTTTATCTACCACAAAGAGCAGTTCAGCAATCCTCCCTCACAAAATAGAATGACATGATTAATTTACCAAGCCCAGAAAACAAAGAGATATTTAAAAATGAATTGATAATATTTCACAAATCAAATCTAATCTATTGATTAAGTTTTTTAGGAGCACGTGTGAAAAAGAGGCATATGATGGCTGGATGTGGAGTTACTCTGAGGGTTCAGGGGTATTGGAGGCATGCATTTACAAACATTAGTGATGCTCTTTAAATAGCAACTGAATCACCTTTTAAATTCTCTATTTTTGTAATATCTGCAATGGTTGGGATTTATTTCTTTTATTGCATTTGCAATATACTATCTGTACTAAATGTTAATTTGTGGTTTTTAGTAAAGGGACTAGCAGATTAATTAAAATGCATTTTTGTCATACTTGATAATTGCAGCCTAAATACCATATTAATTCCAAAATATGATTTCTTCATTGCATCTTCTTCTACTATTCCTTTAATCTGAACAATTCTTTTTACAAGACCTTGACCAAAATTAAATATGGGTTGATACCACGGTTTTTGCCAGGAATAATTTCCCTTTGCAAAATGATATTTTATGCTGTTACAGTAATTACAGCTGTCTGAAATGCTGTCTTTTTTTTTAATAGATTCTACCCCAAACCATTTGCTGTATGTGTACTTTCATCTGCCCCACTCCAGATCCACTTTAAAAATGTCCAGACATAAACTAACTGGAGTTCAATAAACTATAATTGAATTTAATGGGCATAGGATTGCTAAGAGGATGTTGGCTAGTAAATTAAAAGCTACTTAGAGACAATGCTAGCCATTAACTAACAGTTCATTCAGGAAATCCATATGCAGTTTCTTGGCCTATATTTTGAGGTATGACTACAATTTCCAGCTCTGTACGTTCTACAAACAGGCTTTTCATTTTGGCAGGAGTGCTACCTGGTCCTGTCATTCAAGCATCCCTATACTGGAGAGAAGAATTCCAGAATAATCTCAATAACATAGGCATTGCATTATTTGGAATGGTGTTTTCAGAAGTGAAATCATAAAAAAATATTAAAACCAAATGGTGATTAGTCTCATTTGTCTGTTTATTTTGTCAATATTGTGTTACTTAAACTTCTATGTCCAGTGTATGTTGCATGTACCATTTTCTCTCAATGGAAAGTAAGGTTAAGACCAAATATTTTTATTTTATGGATAATTTTCAGATCTATGTTGTACATGTAAGAAAACATATCACATTTATTAATGCTGATGAACATTTTCATATTACTTGGCAGTCAGTGTGTGAAAGATTATCCATATGGCGTATCAGGCCTCAAATTCTGATTTACACATGCATATATATGTGTGTGTGTGTATATATATGTTCATATTCATATTTATTTGTGTATATATAGTTTCTTGGTATCGAGAAACACCATTCATTCACTGTAATGTACACAAACATCTATAAAAGTTTTTATATATATAAGGTTTATACATAAGTTTTTAAAATATTTTTTATATAAGGTTTTGTAGTGAAGTTTTATAATAATGACAAACTTTGAAAGAATCTTCTGCTGCCAGTCAAGCATCAAAGCTTCTGATCCAAAACTGCATCAAAGCTAGTTTTGAATGTTGTACCGAACATCCTGAAACTTTTAAGTTCAGCCAAGCATTGACGAAGCTCAAAAACAGAAGCCTTGTCACACAAGACTCCCAATCGTATGGAATAAATACATTTTTAGAGCACTTCTGAAGCTACCAAAAAAGTTTACCCATTCCATAATTATACTTCACCGTAACAACTTTTTGTTGAATTTCTTCTGCACCTAAATAGTACAAGAATGTCTTCTATGCATAGAAGATGAGTGTGCTGCCACAGAATATAGCATCCAAGTAAAACTACAAATTAATATTACAAAGAAATAGGTGAAACATACATCTGTCAGTGGAGTTCCTTCACATTTTACTGAGGTTTCTATTTTTGTTTTCAACATAAGTAACTTGTATGGTATTTTTCAAGTATTTACATAGATACTGTCATATGTGAGAGCAAAGTGATCTTTTATAAACCACGTAATATTTGAAACTCCAAATAATATAATATAAACATGTCCATCACATAAAACATAATATAAACTCCATCATATTTGAAAAGTCATGTCAGTCAAGTGAAGTCATCAGTGACTGGAGAAGGAAACATTGCACCCATTTTTAAAAAGGGTAAAAAGGAGGATCCTGGGAACTACTGGCCAGTCAGCCTCACTTCAGTGCCTGGAAAGATCATGGAACGGATCCTCCTGAAAGACATGTTGAAACACATGGAAGACAGGGAGGTGACTAGAGACAACCAACATAGCTTCATGAAGGGCAAATCATTCCTGACTAATCTAGTGGCCTTCTATGGTGGAGTGACTGCATCAGTGAACAAGGGAAGAGCTACAGATGTCATCTACCTGGACTTCTGTAAAGCCTTTGATAGGGTCCTCCACAACATTCTTGCTGCTAAATTGGAGAGATATGGGTTTGATGGATGGACTATTTGATGCATGAGGAATTGGCTGAATGGCTGCATCCAAAGAGTTGCAGTCATCGGCTCAATGTCCAAATGGAAACTGGTAACGAGTGGTGTCCCTCAGGGGTCCATATAGGGACAAGTAGTGTTCAATATCTTTATTAATGACATAGACAGTGGGATTGAGTGCACCCACAGCAAATTTGCAGATGACACCAAGACGAGTGGTGCAGTTGATACACTAGAGGGCAGGGACGCCATTCAGAGGGACCTTGACAGGCTTGAGAAGTGAGCCAGTGTGAACCTCATGAAGTTCAACAAGACCAAGTGCAAGGTCCTGCACCTGGACTGGGGCAATCTTCAGTATCAGTACAGGCTGGGTGATGAATGGACTGGGAGCAGCCCTGTGGAGAAGGGCTTGGGGATATCGGTAGATGAAAATTGGATGTGGGCTGGCAATGTGCGCTTGCAGCCCAGAAAGCCAACCATATCCTGGGCTGCATAACAAGAAGCATGGCCAGCAGGTTGAAGGAGTTGATTCTGCCCCTCTACTCCAATGTCATGAGATTCCACCTGGAGTACTGCATCCAGCTTTGGGGGCTCCCAGAACAAGAAAGACATGGACCTGTTAGAGTACATCCAGAGGAGAGCCATAAAAATGGTCAGAGAGCTGGAACACCTCTCCTATGAAGAAAGGCTGAGAGAGCTGGGATTATTTAGTCTGGAGAAGAGAAGGCTCTGGGAAGACCTTATTACAGCCTTTCAATACATTAAGGGGATTTATAGGAAAGATGGAGCAAGACTTTTTACCAGAGCCTGTAGTGATAGGACAAGAGGTAATGGTTTTAAACTGAAAAAGGGTACAATTAGATTGGATGTAAGGAAGAAAATTTTTATGAGGAGGGTGGTGAGACACTGGAAGAGGTTGCTCAGAGAAGTTGTGGATGCCCCATCCCTGGAAGTGTTCAAGGTCAGGGCAGACAGAGCTTTGAGCAACCTGATCTAGTGAAAGATGTCTCTGCCCACAGCAGGGGGTATTGGACTAGATGATCTTTGAGGGGTTGGACTAGATAACCTTTAAAGGTCCCTTCCAACCCAAACCATGCTATGATTCTATGATTCTAATACCCTGTTTGGATCTGTGGCTTTCCATTGCAAACATTTACATCATTTCAGGAGTTGATGGTAATTTCCACGTACCCCAATCAGTGAAGCAGGGCTCAACATCTCTGTCCATCATTTCTAAAGGGCTAGTATTCTTTAATTTACAGTGAACACATTTTCAGAAGGTGGCAACTCATTCTTTATCAGAGTTCTTTCATGGTGTTGTAATGTCAAATATGCATTAGTGTTATGCTCTGCCTGTTTTCACATCTGCTTCCCTTTTCAACATTGTTTTTCTTCACACACTGGTTAGGGAGATTACTGGCATTCTGTCACTAACTATGCTGTGTTTAAAACACAACTCCTACAATTAATGTTCAAGAAATTATATTCCATTATCAAATGCTACCATGATGGTTATGCCATACCTGGTGAAAATGGATTAGACAGCTGTGATTACCTGCAAATCTTACTATCTTATAGGAAGGCTAGTTCAAGGAAGTGAGAATTCTAGTCTAGGCTTAATCAATTGCTTTTTTCTCAGCCAAGATGAACAATTCTCTGTAAGGTCTATTCTCTAACGTCCGATGTTCTCTCTTCCGTGGGTGTTTTATATGCTTGATTTGATCTACATTTCTGACATGTGCAGTAAACTATGTTGCAGCTTCCAAAGTGATACTGTTCACTTTGGGTGAGGACTTAAAATCTCTGATCTGTTCTTTTTATTTTCATTCCATAAATTAAATATTACTTAAAAAAAATGTATTTCTGTAAGTCTTTATCACCCACTCATTGATTTAAACAAGACTTGGTTTGATAACAACATTTGTACTAAGTCAGAAATAGTGTTTGGGAATAGTTCTACCACTACACTGACAGCCTCAACTAATTTTCCTTTTCCCTGTCCTACTAATACTATTACTATTACTATTGCTAATGCTAGTTTGCCTTTTCCTGAGAAATACTTCTGCTAATCATAGCTTATATTTCCTCTCTGGATAGACTTTTGTAAATCATAATTAATATATACATCATTGTGTTCTGGAGTTCACCTTGCTGATTTTTGTTTAATGTTCAAGACATTGTATCTGCATAATCTAGTATTTTTCTTTATTCAATCTGCAAATACTGGAAAATACTTTGGGAAAACTCAGTTCTGTATTTCTGAGTTGAAGGAAGTAAATTGTAAAGGTCTTTAAAAAATGGTAATAAGTAATTCATGGTCAGTTTCAGATTCCATTTTCCTCCCATAAGTGAAGAGAAATATAAGCCTTATTATGGCTTTTCTATTCAACTCACTCTGCCAGCAATTTGCCTTTGCAGAAAAGAAGGCTGACTAAAAGATGGAGCCAGGCTCTTTTCAGTGGTGCCCGGTGACAGGACTGAAGGCAACAGGTACAAACTGAAACACAGGAGGTTCTGTCTGAACATCAGGAAACACTTTTTCACCGTGAAGGTGATCAAGCACTGGCACAGGTTGTTCAGGGAGCTTTTGGAGTCTCCATCCTTGGAGATATTCAAGAGCTGTCTGGGGCATGGTCCTGGGCAACTGGCTCTGGGTGGCCCTGCTTGAGCAGGGCAGTTGGACCAGATGACCTCTAGGGATGCCCTCCAACCGCAATGATTCCGTGCAATTCTGTTAATGTCTCATTGCATGTATTCTGTCCTACTGTTTCTCCATGGAGCAAAATCACTTCTCTGTAGGTCTTAGCGCTGTCTTTGCCAGTTGTTTTCAAACTGTTTTGAGGGAACCATTATAGGGTGTAAAATTTACCAGCTCTCCAGTTCCATAAGGTGAGTCTAATGGCCAAAGAAATTTGAGGACTGACTTTTGAGAAGTTTTAGAATTTTTTCTCCACAGCATCAAAACAGTTATATTCTTCCATTTTTATTGGGGTTACTGAACACAGCCCAATAAGCAGTCTGTTGTTACAAATGCGCACAAAATATACTCTGTTTTTCTAATAATTATAATCTCTAGTAGCATATCAAACATTTATTTATTTATTTATTTATTTATTTATGGCTTTCAACAACTTCTTAAAATTGTTCTTCTAAGGCCTAGAAAAAGTTCTTTACATAGTTAGCTAAATTGGGGGCTTTTCATATAAATAGAAAATCTAGAAAATTTATCTTTCCTTTCCTATTTTGGACCAACTAGTGTATGCATCCTGTTGTTTCCTCAACTTGATATAAATTTATTTAGTTTACACTTTCACCATAGAAGAAACTATTCTTACCATATTGGTAAGAATTACTCCATCCCTTAAAAAATATTTTTGTTCCTTCCTCAATTATTTTGATTCCTTTTTCCTCAAAAGACCACTCAGGATTAGAAAACTGTGCATAACACAGTGCAGTTATAAACTGCTTTTTTTCCCAAGTTACATCAACAAATATTTAACAAATATAGTCCTTGACTGATTTTAGATCTCCCTGTCTTAGGCAGATAATCACAATGATAAAATTAGGAACTAACTTGCCCAAGGCTGTTTCTATTTCCATTGCAAAAATATGGGTATTCTGAAAGGAAAGTCAGATCTCAGGAGTTTGTAAATGGCCTCTAAAAACATTTGCATCTCCTCAGCAACTACAGAGAATGCTTTGGGCAGCTGTATATCTAAATCAAGTGTCTCAGTACAGTGTCTAACGCTAGCTTAGATGAATCCAGACATGCTCTGCCTTTGGACGTAGATTCAATGACTGTAGCCAGATCTGTGTTTTACTGGTTTATCTTCCAAACCCTGGCCTTTGTATTATTTTATATTGTTCAGTAGTAATATTACTACATGTAGCATTACTCCACTTTGTGCACCAATATCGGTGAAAGTTAAGCTGTGTCCCATTTGCTTATAGGCCAATAGTTCATTCATCATCGTCTGCAACTTTGTCCCATTAAAAATTCCTCTGGACTGTGATGGTATTGTCACTGACTTTGTCTGTGTGGTATATTACACTTGTAAAGCGTAATTTTTAGAAAGTCATTCATTGTTTCCTCCAAGCTTGAAATATTACTGGCTTCTTTGTGACTCTGGACTTTGGCTTCCAGGACTCCTTCCTTCTATAAATGTTAAACTATCATGATGATGGAATCAGAGCAGTGTCCATCTTCAATCTCTTGCTGTCTAACCTATGTTTATAGGACCTGAAAGTGGCTGGAAATGGGTGACATGGTGGATGCTGTTTTCAAACTGGGAAATCTGCCCCTGGGATGAGGATCTAACCTCAGTTTTCTGTTGTTTGGTGAATTCAGACTCTGAAACTGAAATATATTTGACTTTGTTAAACCCATGGCCATTTATCTTTGTGCACCATCAATTAATGTACTTATCATCACAACTTTTGGTGTATAAAAATTCAAAACTATTTTGAAAATATGTTCTCATAAGAATCTAATAAGCTCTTTGAGTAAAGCAAAAGAGACAGCATTATTTCAAATTCTGAAATAAATGCATTTCAGGAAGATATAAGTGATAAGGTAAAATACTGACTTAGCAGAATGTCACTAGTACACAGCTAGAAGGTAAAAAGAATATAAAACTTGTGTGATGATAGACCAAAGCTTATCAACTGGAAAACAAAACTTTTTCTACTCTTCTTCTTTGAGAAGAAGAAAAAACTTAAAAATACCCAGCAGGAGAGCAAAGCTACAAAAGGACTCTAAAGAACTAAGTTTCTACAAGAAAAAGCAAATAGTTCTTCATGAAACTTGAAACACAAATGAGTGACAACATAGTAGAAAAATATGAGACAGTTCAAAATAAGTTGGGGGACAAATTGCTTTGAGGTATAGAAATCTCACAGGGAAACAGAAGGACCATTTGTTCCAGTAAATTGACATAGCAAGCTCTACTCCAGAAAAATCACAACCACTTAAAAATAGATCAAGGACACAGCTGAATTCAAGAAAAACTAGAGACTAAGGATTCTAAGACCTCTTTGGAAAATGAAATAAACTCTACTGAATCCGTTTTGTGTAATGGATATTGTTCCCTCTGTGGAAACTAACATCTTGTAAAACTCTGCTAATTTTCCAAGAAGTTTTGTTTGTTGGTTGGTTTGGTTTTTGTTGTTTTTTTTTTGTTTGGTTGGTTTTTTTAATTGCTGGGGTTTTTGTTTTTAAAGTCTGGCAGGACTAGTTCAGGAATACTAACTGTAAGAACGATGAGCCAAGACTCCCGAGTCACAGTTTATTAGGCAGACTGCAACTTATCACACATCATTTATGTGACTCACAATTCTAAACTATCTGACCACAGCAATGGTCTGTAACGGTGACACAGAGATGCACTCTGCTTGTGCTCCTGGAGATACTCTGCCTGCTTAGTTACTTGCATAGCTAATTTGAAACAATGAAGCAACTGGGTTAGATATAGTAGATCTATGCCTCAAGGAATGTGTTAAACTGGAATCATATTCAGACTCACATAACCAAGGACTGAGAGACCTCTTACACTCTCATTTAAGTTAATTATAGTTTTGCCACGGCTTTTAAGGGTAGAAGAATCAGGTCAATGGAAAATACTCTTATGCTTCATGCAACGGCACTGGTTTTATGTAGATTATGGTGCATGGTTGGCAAAGACAGTGTTGTTACAACTGAAGAGAGTTAAGATGGCTGATCAAATGTGGATTAAAGCTTCAAGATCATGTGGTTGCTTGCATGTCATGCAAACAGTAGCTACTGCCATTGGAATTGAGTTGCAATCATTATAGTTTGAATAATGTTAAATTGTGGGTGGAAATGTATGAGTTTATCATGCCCTCAATAGATCAGTCAGAGCCATATTCAGAACCATGACTAAAAACTGCCAAACACCATACATTTATTAAAATGACCCTCAAATTATCATCACCCTTAGTATATTTTTTAAAATATCTGCATATTAGTATATTTTAAAAGTATCTGCTTTGGTTAAATAGGAACAGGGTGCCATGAGTTTTCAGGATAATTTTAAACTTTGGAAAATTTGAATTTAATGAATGAATAAAATCGCCTAGGTTGTCATTTTACATTAACAGGAATGTAACACAAGGATGGTCCCTCCATAATAATGTGGTTTTCTGCCTTGTGTAGGAGAGGTATTCTAAAATCTGATGGATCATGCTATTTACAATTATAAGTGTGCAGAGCAGTTATTATCTCTGTTGTTTAATTTATATTTTAAAAAAGCAGATATTTTGTTTGTGTGTATTTACAGAGCAGATGGTTTCTTTGGTATTTAAAATGACAGTAGGAGTATTGATGCTGCCAGTAGAAACTAGGAAAAGAAAAACAAGAAACTGAGCTTTTGTACTTGATTGAAATGTCACTCTTGGATTTTATTTTTTGTTTGGTTTTTTTTGTTGTTTTTAAAGAAGAGAAAAAACAAGGCAGCATCTTCCAAAAGCTGCTGTAAGCAACAAATAAAAAATGTGGGTTTTTTCACTGTAAATATCTAGCTTTGTTATATCATCTAAATCTCTATGGCTTGGTCAGGAAAGGGAATAAGGCACCTCAACTCAGATTTCAGGAAGCTGAGCTGGACCAGATTATGAAGTGCACACTCATCGAGTTTGCAGGTGACATCAAAGTGGGAGGATAATCTGCCATTTAGAAGGGTGTAGGAGGCTGGGCAAATGGGCCAAGAGGAACCTCCCGAAATTCAGCAAAGACAAATACCAAATGTTGCACCTGGGAAGGAAGGGCCCCTTGCAATGATACAGGCTGGAGCCTGCCTGGCTGGGGAGCAGCTCTGCTGAGAAGGACCTGGGGGCTGCTGGTAGCTGGCAAGCTGGGCAGGAGCCAGCAGTGTGCCCTGGCAGCAAAGACCAGGAGCAGCCAGGGCTGTACTAACAAACAGGAGCACGTGTAGGAGGTCCAGGGGAGTGATTATCCCCCTCTCCACTGTACTTGTAAGATCACATCTGGAGTCCTGTAACCGGTTTTGGGTGCATAACTAATTGAAAAGGTGATAAAAATAATTCTCACAGTTACAGTAACATTTGTTGTGCCTATAGCTAAGGGAATAGTGAAATTTGTCACAAATGTGAAGTTTCTATAGTTGGTTTTGATGCTGATCATGTATCAGTGCCACCAGTATTCATTTTGCTAGACTGAATACTAAACTGAGAATGAGTTGTATTTTAATTTTTGTATTTCCGAGATACCTAAGTGCTTTAGTCAGCACTATGAACCAATGCCACCAGCCCTGTCTCCTTTTTGTCATTTGGAAATCATCTTGGTCAGGAAGTACCTGATTTCTTTCTAGCAAGAATTCTGTAAAGGCCATTTTTCTTTAAAAATTTAAATTGTCTTTCAACTTTTCTGATACTATGGTCCATAATATATAACCTTTCCCTACGCTGAATTTCGGTTCCCTGCTCTCCCAACATGAGTTCAAACCTGTAGCCCTGAACTTGTCAGTGAATAGGGAAGATAGTAAACTGTTCTCAGCATTGAAGTATGATTTAGTGAGGACTCATTTGGTGAGGTTGTAGTCAATGTCTTCTATTGAAGCTTTTTCCCTTATGGAATATAATTCCAGAAACAATGGTAAGGAAAAAGAGCTAATGTGATTAGTTCAAGAATTTATCAAGAGAGAAGCCTATTGTAGCCACAAAGGTAGTGGCTTGGCTAAGATTGTATCCAAATAAAAAGGCAAACAGTGGGACAAAGAGGACTAAACATCAAGAAAGCCAGAGCTTCTCTTTTTTAGTGATGTTCTGTGTCCTTGGTCTTTCTTATTTCAAAATTTATTGTTTGCGTGGTAGAATGGACTGTACAAACTTCTTAGTACTAATGCAGCATTGACACATTACACTTTTTATTTATTTTAACTGCAAAGTTTAAAAGCCAGGTATATCAAGTAATCTGTAATAGATTTGCAACTGTTCTGTGATTTATGAATACTGTTAGTCTGGTGACTAGGATGTCGTACTGTGTGAATAAATTACTTAAGTTTAATAGGAAGCTGACAGAAAAAAAATGGTTTAGGATAAATTACCATTCAGAAAGTATTTGAGATTTATTCAAAGTAAGTAAGGATAGAAAAAGGTCCATGAACATAAGAGGTAAAAGAACCTTTCAAAAGACCAGTATCAAAAGTGAAAAGTGTAATTATTGAAGAGAAACAGACTGAGATGCCTGCTGTTTCTACATTAGTATCAGCAGACTAGAGGTAAGATAGATATATGGACTGCTTTATAGTTTCAAAGCCTGTAGCTCTAAGTATGCTGTTCTTACTGTTAAAATCACTTTAAGAGGATTGTTTCATGTTGTCACAGAGTCACCAGACAACAAAACTTCCAGACCCAGTCAGTTTTACTGGATCAGCCTAATAAATGCATAGAGAACTGTACCCTTAGGCCTGGCCTAGGGTTCTGGAGTTGTGCAATTGGTGTTGGGACTTAAAAAGGTACAAGGCCTAAGATTTGTAAATGAGGAGAAAGCTGTGTAACTGTGGCAAAGCTGAAGCATATTTGCAGAGGGTTACAAGTTGGATCTGTGAATCCTTTAAAATCCACATCACTGTATCCATTTCAATGAACGAAAAATGCCATTCCCATTAATATTTAGACTTAACAATAGATTAATCCTCTAGCAATTAAAAAAAAGTCAGAATGAAATAATAATTCAAAATTATTTGGTGTATTAAAGGCTTCTAGTTGAGTAATTCTTTTTCAAAAGTTTTAGGAGGTCATATTTCATAATCTCTTAATTGATTTACTTAATTTAGCAGCCAGAATTTCTCACAGGAGTTACTTTTAAAACACACAATAAGAAATATTAATGAAAAAAGGGTTATTGTGCTGTATCCCTGCAGTAGCACTTTATATTGTGACATTAATTGCTTAATAATGACTATATAAATTGCAATTGGAGTTTCAAGGAAACAGCAGTATTCCTTTTTCTCATAATTCAGAGCTCAATAAATATGATCAGTTCATAACTTATGTGTATCTGACTAATGCCCCAAACATGCCTGTGTGTTTGTGTGTGTCCAGTTGATTCATCTCTAGTAACATCATTTTAATTTAAAACCATATTGTAGCAGGTCCAAGTAGCCCTGCTAGCCTTAAGTCTGCCAGGATTTTCATTTTAAATACCTCTTTTGTAGAGGTTCATAACCAAGCTGTGCTCCAGCCTGAAACCTAGTGTGTGTTAGGGAGCAATATTTTTCACAGAATTTCAGTCAACCTGGTTTATCTATTTAATGTAAAGAAGTGTAATTCAACAGTTTGGACTTTTCATTACGGTAAAGAGTGTGGAACACTAAATACAGTCTTGCAGAACTAATTTTTGTCACTATCTCTTTACAGTTTGTTAATGGCTGAGCATGATTTTGGATACATAGTTCCATATATGGGACAAATTTTAAAATAGAGGGGTTTGGTATATTGTGGTCATTAAAAAACCCTTGCAAGGGTAAGGCTTGTAAAGGACATAAAGTCATTACAAAATAGAAAGAAGCACTTGGGAACAGAGAATCAGGAAGGACTGTCTGATTCACTTTTAGACATTGCGAGAAAACCGGGAAATAAATGTTTAGACTAGAAAAATCTCTACAGCATATAGAGGTCTGTGTCTTTGGTACCTCCTTAATCTCTTTCTTCTTGTACATACGCAATAATAAACCTTTGGTTCAAAAGACCAATGCTAGAGTGAGAAAGATAAAAGGCATAACCAAAATCTTAGGTCTTTGCATGGATGCTGTTGCATACCACCTTCTGATGACCCTAGAGTGGTCCAAGCCTTTGACCTGCATGTGTTCCAAGCAGTGGAGAAGTGGTCTTTAGGTTTGCCTCATAATTCAAAATAATAGAAAATATTTACTGACTCCCTCTTTGGTCTCTGACAGAAAACAATCAGGTGTGCACATAAGATGATACACTATCTATGTTTAGGGTGGGAGGTGGGGTTTTTTTTTGTTTTCTTTCCAGAGAGGTTGAACAAAATTGTAATTTTAAGATAGTTAATCAAAGAAATATGTGGATAGTATCACAAAATATATATGGATTTATGTTTGTGTTTGTGTGTGTATTTTGTAAGGTAAGGCAAGCTCAGTTCTTTTAGAAAATATGTTTAAAAATATTAATCAGAATCCAATATAGGTCAAAATGGTTCACCTACACCTTCATTTAGGTAATGTTAACTGCAAGTACATTTCACTTAAATTTCATTTGACATATTGTTGGGGTTTAATCCCAGCTGGCAACTAAGCACCACACAGCCAGTCGCTCAGTTCTCCCTGCCCCTGGTGGGATGGCGAGGAGAATCAGAAAAAAAGAGTAAAACTCGTGGGTTGAGATAAGAACAGTTTAATAAATGAAAAATAATAATAATAATAATAATAATAATAATAATAACAACAACAATAACTGTAGTAATGAAAAGGAAGATAACAAAAGGAGAGAGAATTAAAACCCAAGAAAAAACAAGTGATGCACAATGCAATTGCTCACCACCTGCTGACTGATGCCCGAGCAGCGATCCACCCCTCCCGGCCACCCCCCCCCAGTTTATATACTGAGCATGATGTTCTATGGTATCGAATATCCCTTTGGCTAGTTTGGGTCAGCTGTCCTGGCCATGGTCCCTCCCAGCTTCTTGTACACCTGGCAAAGCATGGGAAACTGAAAAATCCTTGACTTAGGGTAAGCACTACTTAGCAACAACTAAAACATCAGTGTACCAGCTACTAGGAAGAAAATTAACTCTATCCCAGCTGAAACCAGGCCGCATGTAGAAATAGAACAATTGGACACGTTTCCAGATTGGTTCACAATGTTTCATTAAGCTGCATACTCAGATTCCTTTTACAGAATTCCATGGAATTAATCAAAGTTTTACACCCCCCCTCCTTTTAATTATATCGTACTACCTAGACTGTAGCCCATTCCTAGTCTTTTTTAAAAGTTTTTTTTTCCTGTACTTTTATCTCTTGGTTTTCTTTTAGAAAATTGAGACAGTCATGATTAAATGAAAACTCATATAAGGATGATCTCTTGACATTTCTTTTTATTCTTTGTTATCTTTTTCCTCCTCTCCTTTTTTTCTGTCTTTTTCTTCTCCCATTCAAAGTGTATAGCAATATAAAAATGAGCACTTCCCGTTAATTTGCACATTGTGGCACAGCATAACATTTGCAGAGGCACCACGTCATCTCAACACTTGACACTGCCATGCCTAATGTCTGGGTAGCTGTCACTTGGTAGAGAATCCATAATGATGAGTAAAGTGTCTGTGTTTTCAAGTTCAGTGGAAGAGTACAGAAAGTCTGAAGTCTCGTTCCTTTCTTACACTAGGACATCAGCTTTGATTTAAATGTCTGTTAAATTTAAAATTCAAATCCTGAAATTAATTTCTTAGCTTGGGTGAGGCATTGGTGTCACTGTTTTCCTTTACAACTTAAAGCACCGAATAGAACTTAAAACCATACCCTGAAGCAGTGGTAATTTAAGGTGCAAACTGATTTTATGCCATCATTGTAATAAGAGGCATTCGAAATCACCTTGGGAATTTCAACTCTTACTCAGATAAGTGAAAATGTGCCGTTAGAGTCACTGAACCAGAGAGAAAGCAAAGAAGTGTGATTCTATATTTCAATGATAAGCTTGTATGCAAATTTTTTATTGCAATCCCAATTAATGTATTTAGGTGTCCTCTTTCTTATTCTCTTTTTTTCAGGTTCTCTTTATTTCTGAGTCTCTATTTGCTGTACATCTTCACCAGTGCACAACTGTTCTGATTATTCCTTTAAAGCACTTCAGAAGTTTATTTTTTCTTTCCCAGCCTGGTAAACAGGCCCTGCTTGTGTTCTGGTTTAAGTGTAGCACAGGTCTCCTTCACAGCTATCTGGTAGCATTCCTAATCTCTCTGCCAACAATTATAAAAGCTAACCTCTAAAATTATCTTACGTACCATTAGTATTTTGTCCATGTTCTTATCTACCTTTCAATCTTATGAATCATTACTTTTTTTGATCTTCAAATACATCAAGTCCAAGCGCCCTTTCCTCTATTTGTCCCACTTTGTCCCTCGGATTTCCAGATCTCCCCACCATTCACTTCCCTTATATAGCTGTCATCCTCCTGTCTCAGCCACGGACCTCCCTTTCTATACCATTTGGAACAGACTTCCTGCTATAGTATGTGGTCTAATATCCATTTTTTCAATTGTATGCCAGTACTACTGCATGTTTCATAATCTTTTGTGTGTTCTCACCTAGCTGCTAGATTTTGCGATTTTGCTTAATTGTAGTTCTCCCACTCTTGCTCACTGTATCTGACTGAGTTCAAATATTTATGGTTCCTCTTAACAGGATTCATTAGCTGCTAGTATACTGTAAACCCCAGATACCTTAGGATGAAAATATGTTTTATTTTTGCAATAGTCATTAAGGCCTTGCCCCCCCATCAGAAGTCTTAGACACCCCCTGTACAGTGCTGTGTCCAAAATACCCGCCTTGCCTCATGTGCATAAGCTGTTGAGGACCTTATTGCCCCTCTAACTATTGAAACTCATTCAGTATCAGGAAGGCATCTCCTGGCTTTGATCAATCTTACACTCACAGCAATGAAAGGGACTTCAGTTTGTCATATAGTCTGGTCCTTTATTCTAAGGTAAAACTGTCAGCTGAAATACTGCAGTAGTCTTTGTCATTCTGATCAATGTAATTACTTTTTTATCTTTTATATATCACTCTGTTGCATGTTGCTTGTAATTTGTAAGATCACTGAGACTGTGGGTTTCTTCTTTAGTTTTGTGTATACATAACACCTTAGCACAGGTGCCTTCTCTGTGGTGTATCTAGTCCATTACAGGAGGTTCTAGGATGATGCAAACAAGAAGACCATTGGTCATTTAACAAACACTAAACATTTTCTGAGAAGCAGTTTATCTCACACTGCTCTTTTTTTTCCATGCTTATTCTTCCTTGCAGTTTTTTCAGACTAGCTCAATGTAGTTGCACAGTAAACATCTCACAGACAAAATTACACAACAGCTCTCCATCCATCACAGGTTCACTCAATGTTTCAGCTGTGTTTTCATCTACTTGCACTTGAAAAAAAAAAGTTTTTATTTAAGTTTACATTTTCCCTAAATGTTTGAATATGATTTTTATTTGCATGGCTTTTTTTAAAAAATAATCTTTGGCAAAAGAAGGAAAACATATACAAAGACATAATTCTTCTCAACATTCATGTCTGTAAAACCACCTTTCCTTTACAGAACCTCATTAGACAAAAGACAACTATTTATTTATAATTTATTTTCCTTAACAATGGCCTGTGTAGGTCTTCTTTCTCTCTTTCCTTCCCTTGAAGTAGTTTGACTTTCCTCTGTAACTTTAAGAAGGGGATAATAACAGTTCAGATAATTTCTGTTGGTAGAAAAATTCTAGGCGGGAGTGCTTTTTTGAAGATTTTCTCCATTGGGGGTTTCTGGAGTTGTACCTATGGGGATCTTTGAAAGCATGAAGCAGTGGTTTAGGTTTCAAACCTGTTTCTCTAGCTTCCATGCTCTTTAACTTTCACCATTTAAGCTTTAAATGTCAAATATGATGTGAACTAAAGGAGACAGCAAGTGCATAGGGAAAAAAAGTGAAATATACGGGCCGATAGAGAAGTTAATCCTGAGAAATTCTGTAACAAACTGTTGTATCAAATTTAACTCTTAATAGAGTAGTGCTATAGAATACAGTTAAAAGAATATATGACTTTTATTGTCTGTATGTTTACCAGAAAGTGAAAACAACCTCAGAATCACTTTCTTATGGCATGACTACCATAAATTTAATTTTAAAATACTCTGTATTTAGGATTGCATATAGATTTAATAGATATTCTTCCTTTGCCTCTGAGATAACTTTAACATATAAGTTTTTATTTCTGTTGTGGGTTAACCCCAGTGGGCAGCTAAGGACCACACAGCACTTGCTCACTCCCCTTCGTCCCAGTGGGATGGGGGAAGAGGTAAGAAAGAATAAAAGCAAGAAAACTTTGGAGTCAAGATAAAGAAATTGTTTAACAAGTGAAGGATAAGTGGAAGAAGAGAGAAGAAAACAAAACAAAACAAGTGATCACAAGTATTTACTCAGCACCTCCCATGGTTAGATTGATGCCCAGCTAGTTCCCAAGCAAAAGGTGGCCAACGTTCCTAAACACCTCTGTTTTCCCTTTTCTTGCTGAGCATGATGTTATATGGTATGCATTATCACTTTGGTTAGTTCAAGTCATCTGTCTGGTTGTGTCCCTTATCAGCCTATTATTGTGTGCTTCCCCCAATCTGTTCACTGTGGGGACAGAGTGAGAAACAGAGAAGACCTTGATGCTGTGCAAACACTGTTCAGCAAATGTTAAAACATGTGCCATCGGTACTGTTTTGCTCAAAAATCTAAAACACAGCACCATATGAGCTGCCATGAAGAAAATTAACTCTATCCTAGCCAAGCCCAGTACAGTTTCCTATGCTAAAAGAACAGGTTTAAGAACAATATTTGCATTTTGCAGGAAGTTAATCTGTTTTGACATTGTTTGTGCTTCAAAAAATAAATTGCTTTATTTAGTTCTGTGAAACAATATTAAAAAAACCCAAACATCAGTCAGAAGCATTCATGAAGTATTATCAAACTTTTACATAGTTTTGATAAACATTTTCAATAGGGTATTTATTTTAAAAGAAAGAATAAATTTTGTATGTGTTCCATTGTCAAAGAAGAGATTTTGATATTATGAAAGCATTTAACTTTTTAATGATATATTCATTAGAATATAATATTTTTCTGAGCATTTTAGTTTTCATGAATATGGCATTCTTCATCAATATAATTTAATGTTTTTAAAAAATCTCATTCTTTTCCACTTTGTTTTTGATAAGTGTGTAAGTAGTAAGTTAATTTTGTGTTTGAGGCTAAAAAAGATACTAAAGATTGTATTAGTAATGGTAAGATTTTCAAATTAAACATTTTTACCACAATATGAACTTGGAATAATTTCAGTACCTTTTCATTTTACTAACATAAATATTATTATGTAAATAATTGCTGCCATTAATAAAGCAGGTAGGGTTGTATTCTATGTTTTCAATTAAATTATATTATATTCATTTACTTCATGAGTCTATTAAAGAGTAAAGTTGACATAAAGCAAGCCACCCTAAAGCAAGGATGATTTCTGAATGATTTCTTTCTTTCTAAAGAACTCTGAAATTCATGTCACAAGTCAATCACTTAAGCAATTCTCACCTGTTCTATAGAATTTATTGGGCTGAGGCAAAAACGCTGAAGGCAATGGAACATTTTTTTTAATGGCCTTTTAGGTAAACTTTGAATTTCCAATATATGTATCATTAACTAAAATATATTTACAAGTGTTCTGTTTTGTGTGATTCCAGCTACTCTTCTATGTTAGAGAAGTTCTAACATAATAGTTTAAATTAGATGTTGGATCATGTTTTGTAATCTGAATTTGAAAATTTCACACATTTATTTTTACACCCTTTACATTCAGACTTGCCAATATTTTAAATAATATGAGTGAGGAGAAAGGGGTTTTAAGATGCTTTGCTCATTTTTCTCACATGCTATATTTCCCTCTGAAGTCCTTTTGTCTGCATATAGAAACACAGATGGATAAATGTCAGTATCTGATACTATCTACTATGAGGGCATTGAGCAAAAACTTCTTTCCTAGATTTCTTTCCTTCATCCTACTAATTATTTACCTTTAAAAAGGAAAAAAAATACCTGAACTTCAGAGACTTTGCTAAAACAGATTTTGCTACAACTGTGTTCAAGATTGATTGATTGATTGCAAACCCCCCCCCCCCAGTATAAATTTATGTTACATGATTTACAAAAAAAATTACACCACAGGTGAAACTAAGAACTCTACGTTTCATTTAAGGAGAAAGTCTCTGAAAGAAAGATGGCATGCAAGGCACACCTCAAGGCCTTTTGATCATACAGTCAGGAAAAAAAATGTTTTAGTAAGGGAAGGTTAGTTTGGTAGTATGACAGATCACAGAATTCAAGGTTTTGGGAGGTTTTTTAGCATTCAGAATAAGGTCAGATCAAATCTGCTACAAAATGCCCAGAAGTAATAAAAAGAGAATATTCATGTATCAATATCACTCCAGCTTTTATTAATATGGATGACTCAAAGGGCAATGCTGACACAAGAAGAAATGGATATAAGGTGGTTGTGAATGCTAAGAGTGAATATTAAAAGAAGTTTTCTTATAATTCAGGTAAAGTATTTCATCCCAAATCAGAGGTGTCAGATTCTGGAACAGTCATACTGTAGGGAAAAAGATCCTTAATTGTCTTAGTGTTAAACTTGATGAATGCATAAACCAAATTCTATTATGTGATTATTTTTGCTCGCAAGACATTGCCTTCAGTTGCCCTGCTCCATGTTCTTTCAGTCTTAAATGTTGTAGACAGTAAAAGTTCATAGAAATTTCTATGACTTTCTATCAAGTCCTGGGTTTGAGTTGGGTTTTTTTGGTGGCTAAAAGCACTGAGCAGTGGATAGGTACAAATCTGAATTAATTCCAGCTAAAGATCATTAGAGTCAATTGATTTACAAGAAAATCTTCAGGTTTCCAAGTGGATTATTTTCCTCATCTTCTGAAGATCTAAGAATGATCACATCCCATGTATGATAATCTGAAATAACTCATTGTTTCTGGACTAGAATGACTTTCGGAAATTCTTTGACAGAGCTACTAATGGATTGCTTGTTTGGGACACTGACATTGTACTAGAATTTTTTCATGATAGTCCATTTCTTTGCATAATAGTCTTGGAGATAAGAATAAGACAGATTCTCTGTTAAATTGAATTGTTAAAAGACATTGTATTGGACAACAGATGGTGTGACAATTATGGCTCTAACTGTCTGTCAGACTCTTCTTTGCCAGTTGGACACTATCAGTATTCTAACTCCATTTAGTTAATTTTTACCAAGTCCTTGAAATGTTTGAAATCAATATCTTCCTTGATATCACCTTCAATAAGCTTTAATATGAACCTTGATTTCATTTATAATGCAGGGAAATAGTGATAAATTGCCAGGACTTCCCTAAATACACCTCAGGACCTCTGTCTCGATCCTCTGGAACTTTCACTATTCAAGTGTCAGAAAAGGTGTTGGATGATGGCATGCACAATTAATTTCAATTGATAGTATTTTGCTAGGTCAGAGGATCTAGCAGTTGGAAGATATACCCATCTCTTGCAAATGGAAAGAAATGAAGACAATTTCTCTTTTATTCTCCGCTTTTTGAGCTGGTATAGTTTTATGACTTCATGGATGATATATCTATATTGCAGTTAATAAGGAGTCAGACAGTGATATTCAAGCTACTTTTAAGTAAGACACAATTTGTCTTTAGTAACTTTTTTTAGGTTTGTTTTGGTGGGTTTTTTTTAGTAAACTTTTTCTTGCTGTTCCTGATACTCTCTTTTTGAAAGTTTTTCTATCTGTGGCTGCAAAGAAGGAGTATGGATACAAAGAAAAGCATCATAAAAAAAGAATGAAACATCTTCAACTTTGTGTCAAATACAATGCTGCTTTTTTTTCCCTGGCTGCAAGGCACCAGTCCTTGGGGTCTTGGTAGACACCAAGTTGAACATGACCCAACAATGTGCCCAGAGAGGTTGTGGAATCTCAGTCCTTGGAGAAAAGGAACCTGAATCTCTCTGACTTTTCTAAGTGTCATTTTTTAATTGTTTTTTTTGTTTGTTTGTTTTGTTTTGAGACCGTGAAACTTTCTAAGTTAAAAACAAAGCCCCAAACCAAACCAGCAAAACTTTATCTGCCTAATAAGTGTGTCTGGCTTTTCATCTCACTTGCATTTTGTTTCTGCTTGTGTATAGAATATGCCATCAAAGGAAACAATGAAAGGTAGAGGATTTCTGAATATTCAGCAAATGGACTTCAGGTAGTGATTTTATATTTTCAGCAGGACAGACCTCATTATAGAAAAAGTCCTTTTTTTTCTTCAGCTCCAGCATAGCAATATTTACAGCTTGTTCCTCAGATCTTTAAGTATGTATTGTAACAGTAATCAAATAAACCTTTTAATTATACATGCAATTAAAAGTCATTAATTCTAACATAAAAAAATCCTTTCTTTTAAAACTGAGTCCTTAAACGTTAAGTCCAATTCATATTCATTAATTCTTTTGTCTCATTTTCCCCTTAGATATTTTTCTTTGGAAATTTATACAATCCTTCAAGGCAGAGCTGGATATATCCCATTATTTAAGTCACATAACACCTCTGAAAGCTGTAAAAACCCAACAAGGCTTTCAAAGTATTACACAACTTTTAGTCATGTGCTCTTTTAATGAAATAAAAAAAAAATACAGAAGGAAGGAAGGAAAAATTGACTGAGTTGGTCTCTAATTTTTTAATTTTCAGCTGTTGTTAGAGACTACCACAACAACTTTGCAACACAATGGCAGTAGTAACAGACAGTACATCTTTTCCTTATGTCTCACATAAAACTATCTACATTGTATAAAAGTATTCTGTTAAAAAAGACTGTATAAGAATTATATTGCACATTGAACTGTGCTGCCTGCCTATTTACGCAGTGACAAATAGACAATTGACGTACGTACATCCATTCCTTGGCTATTTCTTTTTACTTTCAGAGGCATACACACTTGATCTGTACCCTTGCCATCTGATCATATTGAAAGGACATTTCTGAGAGCCACTCTGCCAAATGATGCTGACCTTAATCTTATCCCAGGTTTCTTTAATTTTTATGTCTTATCCTTTTGTGACAACCTTCTTCTGCTTCAGGTACTTTTTCAAGACACAGCTCTTCCTTAGTATGAGCAGAAAATCCAACCCAATAACTCACAAGCACACAACACACTGTGGTCATTAGTAGTGAATCATTGTGCTGGTTTTGGCTGGGATAGAGTTAATTTTCTGTCATTGTGTTGCAAAGTCATTGTGGTAGTGGGTGAAAAAATATTTTCAATTTTTTCATATGTCTTGTATATCAAAATGTTATCAGGATCTTTCATTACCATAATTTCAATTCACTTCTTTTCAATTACAAATTATTGAGTTTCCGTATTTATCTAAAACTATCTTGTTCTGAAAACAATTCCAGGTTTAATGAATGAATACTTTTTAATGTAAAAAAGTTTGGTAAACAACCTACACTCATTTCTGACTCTGGTTTATCTTATTATATCTGTTGTCATGTCTCCTTGTTCTTGTCTTAACATGCATGTTCAGCTCTTCTAATGGCTTTTTCCTGTGTCAAAATATTGGAAAAAAGGCTGTTTTTTTATTATCTTTGTACAGCAACTGTAATAATAGGCCTTGCAGTATTCGGATTATTTAGGTATTTCAGCAGTAAAAAAAATTTAGGTAAATACCAAGGTATGTGACATAAAAGAACCTAAAAGAGATTTCAGAACCTAAGACAATTTCAGGAAACAATAAGAGTCATCATAATTGTTAAGTATAATCTAGAACAAAGGCAATAAAATTTGTCCCTACTAAAAGGACAGGATGACTGCCAGCCTGAAAAATCAGCTTAACAGTAAGATAGCCATCATCCATTTCAACCTGTTTTTCTCATAAGGATAAACTGAAATCACCTGCTCACCACTGCAGCCACATTCTGCAGACTCTTTTGTACATAGCATTTAATGTATAAAAAGATTCAAGTAGAACACCTATTTGCACATTAAGTTTTTAAGAAGCTGTTCCATAACAGGTGGATCAGATTTAAATCTGTTTGGGTTTGGTAGATATTTGGAAATTATATCTCGTTTTAGGATCAGGACACTGGAATGTACAATTTACAAACACATCCTGCTATTAAATCCTCCCTTCTAGGTTTATATAACAACGTAGCCTCTTTCAAAACGGAAAGCTACTGATACTGAGCTACTGCATGTTTTATAAGTTTATTAATAAAGATTTCAGCATATGACAAGAGTATATTATTCCAGTTTATATAATACCTTACAAATCAGTCATCACCAGCTGCAAGAAATGATTTGGGAGGATAATAGTTTGCACAATAAAGGAAAGTTAACCTGCCTAAATCATTGTGCTGAGAACCAGATTAGATGCCATTATTATTGCTAAAGTGCTTGCAGCAAAGTGGCTGATAGTGATTTAGATAACTGTGGGAATTGTTCCAAAAAGAAAAGGAATCACCAACGTTGTTGATCCAGGGGTAATGTGAATGGCGCTTTATTTGGCCATATGACAGATTCCTGTTGTTGTATCTCTAAAACTTCTTAGGGGCATGGCAAAATTTAGACACACCATCTGTTTTTCTGAACTTCAGCCACCGTTCTCTGCTTCTACTGCAGTTTGATTTTAAACAGATACTATGTCAATAGGAATGAGTTAGTTCTATGGGTTCACCATCCCAATGTGCAATAACATCAAGGTTATTGTTTTACCTGTCTTTGGAGTATTCTGGGCTGATAATTGTAATAGACATCATACGGAACTCATTATCCTCAATCATAAGGAAAATCATTGATGGTAAAAATGACAAGAAAAAGATGCTAATGTTTTTATGGGAGTAGAAAGGCAATGGGCACACTTAAATGGTTTTACCATATGGATGCTTCTTTAACATATATTGAATACTATATGTGTTGTGTCATCCCATATAATGGGTACTGCCAATCTCATAACACATACTTTATGCTCTTGCTCAGCTTTAAACTCCTGCCATATGCCTCCTGTTAGACAATTACTAATTGTATTAAAATAAAAATTCAAAAATAAACTTCTCATTCATAGGATATGAATGAAGTTCTTTTCTTTTCACAGATGCCTTAATTTCCTTTGTTGTTTCCTGGGACATTTTTTCCACAGTTATCCTCTGGTTTATTCTTCTTTGCTTCATTGCTAAGGTTAATAATGCTCCCAACTCCTTCATGTGTCTCACCTTGTAAAAAAGAAAGGATAACACCTGAGACAGCACTTGTGTATTCGTTCACATGATTATGAGAATAGTTTTATTCTACCCTAAGAAACCTTTTGCTGACATTAAATGGCTCGGAAAAAATAATCCAGAATACAAAAGAACACTGCTATATTAGCGTCAGCCACATAACTTTGAACTGTTTTTGGAAACCTCAGATCTTCACACACAACCCCCCCCCCCCCTTTTTTACCAAAGATCTAGAGAAGACCACATGGTAGCATGATGTATTGAAAATGTCAGGGATGTATTGGCAGCTCAGAGTAAAATTCAGTATTTTTATAAACTGGAGATTAATACAAAACTAATTAAAAAAGTGAGCAGTGCTTAGACAAGCTAGGTGGCATTTATTTCATTATTAACTATAATTGTATCTCTCCCATCTGTCTCTTCTTGTGGCTAATGGGCTTTTATCACTGCAGATGTGTCCCATTGATACATATTGTCAGCAAAAGAAAGGCAAAACAGGAGCAAATGAATGAATATACATTTTACACCTAGAAGAGAGGTAACTAAAGTTATGGCCCAAGTGCTTTTTTTTTTTTCTTAAAATCTGTATATGGGTAGCTATATCTCAAAGCAGAGGAGTAATACCTTATATCTAAGATCTACAAGAATCATGTCATGTTTTATTTGCGTATTTTTAATTATTTGCTTAATCTATTATACATGTATTTTAAACTATTACCTAGAGTTTCTATTTCATTAGATTTTCCATGTTTCAGTCAAAACTTGGTTAATGCCAGGTAAAGCATGGTTAATGCCTTGTTTTCAAGTTAATTAGCACACAGAGAACACTGAAAATCTATTTAAGTTATCACTTGCATTATTATTATGACAATATTTAACAACACTTTTTGTACCACATAAAATCAGGCATGTATATGATTTCAAAGCTCTGCAAAGTTAAAAGTTAGTTATAAATAAAATAGAATATTATGTAGAAAAACCTGGAAAGTCCACATGGTTTTACTGATAAAATAACGGTAGGGCATATTTTTGTTCAGAAGTGACTCTGAATTATTGTGTTAAAATAGCTCCTTCCCCCCAGTAAATACCTCTGCTTTGTCTAACTCAACAACTGCAGGCTATAACTGCAGGCAATACACAAGGTTATTGAGTTTCTAGTGTAGACAAAGCTTGAGAGCTTACATAATGAAAACTACCCATTTCTGTAGGGTATTTGCTTATCTTAAGAATGACGTAAAAACTGAGGAATAGATTATGAGGCATTATGAATTCCAAAACTGAAAAAGACTTAAATGTCTGACTTCAGTGATTTAAATAAGATATATATACACCTAAAAATGTGAAAGAGCCTGGCATATTGTGCAACTTCATCTTGTAGAACTCTGGGATAGTAAAGATTTTTGGTAAAACATCTTTTGAAGTAACTGTGTTTTCCTTTTTTTGTGTGTGTGTCTGTAAAATTATTTGTAAATTAAATACATAAATTTTTTTAATGAGCATGAGCATAACCACATGAATATTTTTAAAAAGACTGATTTAAAATACCTCCATTTCTTGAAATAGTGTATATTATGATTTTATTATAATAATGTACAGTATGCTAATACAGGCTTTAGTTCAATAGTAAGGGTAGCAATTCAATGGTAGTAATTAAAGAAGTAATGAGTGTTAATCAAGTAAATGATGGAGGAATTCTTAAATCCCTTTTAAAAGGATTTTAAAGGATTCTTAAAACACAGCAGTACCCTTCAGAAATTAAATTACTCAACGTAATAACTCAGCTTTTTACTATCTGTTGCACTCAGGCTTTTTCTTCTCCATGGAGCCTGAGTTTAACTTAAATTCAGTCTGATTCCTCTCTTCTACTAAATTGTCAAAATTTTTCAAAAAAGGTTATACTACTGCATCATATGCAAGAGAGTATCTGAGATTGGGGGTGGGGGAGCAAGATGGAAATAAACTCAGGTACTAAAGAACTTTAATTATTCATATAGAATCATAGAATATGATTTGCTTTGGTGGATTTGGACTGTCTAGAAGAGAATATGCCAATATATTGTTGTATTTCATGTTTTCATAATGACTTCTCCATTTGAACATAACAGTTTGTCATAAATTTTTTTCTTTTTTGTTGTTGGGGTTTTTTTTGTATTATTTGTAGATGTCGTGGTTTAACCCCAGCCAACAACTAAGCACCACGCAGCCGCTCACTCACTCCCCCTCCACCCAGTGGGATGGGGGAGAAAATCAGGAAAAAGAAGTAAAACTCGTGGGTTGAGATAAGAACGGTTTAATAGAACAGAAAAGAAGAAACTAATAATGATAATGATAACACTAATAAAATGACAACAGTAGTAATAAAAGGATTGGAATGTACAAATGATGTGCAGGGCAATTGCTCACCACCCGCTGATTGACACCCAGCTAGTCCCTGAGCAGCGATTCCCCACCCCCACTTCCCAATTCCTATACTAGATGGGACGTCCCAAGGTATGGAATACACCGTTGGCCAGTTTGGGTCAGGTGCCCTGGCTGTGTCCTGTGCCAACTTCTCGTGCCCCTCCAGCTTTCTTGCTGGCTGGGCATGAGAAGCTGAAAAATCCTTGACTATAGTCTAAACACTACTGAGCAACAACTGAAAACATCAGTGTGTTATCAACATTCTTCACATACTGAACTCAAAACATAGCACTGTACCAGCTACTAGGAAGACAGTTAACTCTATCCCAGCTGAAACCAGGACAGTAGACTAGACTAAGTAGATCTTAATTTTATTCCTTGTGAGAGCATAGAACTAACAGGCCTCCTAACTGAGTCCTCCTGACTGAGACTTTTGTTATCATAGACATCTGAGTCTTTCTGGTCAGGTCCCACTCAAATGTTGTCAGGCCTTTTGCATACACTGTTTCTGGGAGTCCATACTAAGGTCTAATCCCATGAACAGAAAATATCTTATTGCTGTGGATATGAATATTCTATATCTAAAGATATGAATATCAACTGATAACAACCATTGTGCTGGTGGTCTTTAGGTTTTTATAACTAAGAAAATACCACTTAGGTTTATTCAAACTAAATACTTAATTATTATTTCTTAGTGATAAATACCTTTGTCCACCTACTCAATCATACACCATTAAAATAAGATTTTTGACTAAAATAATCTTTTAAACATCCAAAAATCTTTTCCTTGGAGTATCTATCTCTTACTATTTTATTTATCCCACTACTGAAATCAGTAGAAATTAGGCTTTGAAAGCCTTTGGAAATCTTTCCATTAGGTGTGTTCCTTTTTTTTAATCTGTTGTTCTCCAACCCTATGGTAAAATAAATTTATAACTTAAAAGGCCAGAAATACAGAAATACCCTATAAATTCTCCTTTTTATTTCCTTACTTATCACATCATTGCATTTTGCTCGCATTTCCCTATACTGAACTCAGTAACTTATACTTTGGCTGAGACAAATCTTTTGGAAAGACCTGCAGTGTTCATCTGACTTTATAGTTTATTCCAGCAACCAATGATCCTGTGGATAAAAAAGATCCTAAAATCCATTGTGACTTTCCTAGCACTTTTCTTTTTTCACTCCCAGTCAGGTTGTAATTTTTGGTAAGTTAATGCCGTTGAAGAACCAAACGTATATTCTCCTGTATGGAATTTTTTGCCTTTAGCCCATTCATAGTCATAACAATGATAGATCATCTTCAATGCAGATATAAAGTATAGATCTAGCCATTATTGGATACACTGTCTTTCAGAGTTCGAAAAAATATATTTAGATATCATTGCTCCAGAATTCAATCTTAAATATTTACAAAGCTAAGTTTAATATCACAATATTTTTAGTGCATTGTTATTTTATACAAATAGGAAAAATCATATTGCCTGCCTGTTATTTGTAATTCTGCTTTCTCACCTCTAATCCCAGGCAGAAACAAGAAATAAGGGAAAAATAAAGTTAGAATTAATTTTTTGAAACAGAGATTTTGAATAGCTTTTCCTAAATGCTGGTGGTTCAGTTATGCCTCAAAGTAGTTGTTCATTTTATACCTTGAAAAGTTTCTGTAAAAAACCTGATACTCCTCCTTGCACAGCAATTTCCATTGAGTCTGAAAACTTTAAGTGTCTTGTTCAGCACAAGGTAAAAGCTGCAGCAGAGTCTAGTGTAGCTGCTGTATGCGAGAGATAAAGAGATTATCTGAAAGAATGTAAGACCCAGCTTAGCTGATTGTTGGGTCTCATCCCATAACTGTGTTTCACTTCCCATTCTCCACCCCAAATAAAGAACATATAAAGCTAATGAAAACAAAAAAGTAGCTGAAAGATAAAGGACTTTGTGTGTTGAAATTTTAAGTGAATCTACAGCAAAGAAGGAAGCATGCTTTTGTCAAACAAAATGCTGAGGCAAATACATGTATCTCTATTGAGTATCTCTAAATCTGTCAGGATGAAGGCTTTGTTCTCATACTGAAGAAAGCTTATTCTTTTGAGCTTAATATATTCTGCCTATTGAAATGACTGCCTTTTGCAAACAGATTAATAAAATACATTCCTAATATATAGGAAAATTGATTGATAAACAACTTGTATAAAAAAATGCATTTTTTCCCTGAAAATATTGAATATGAACTGTAAATGTAATTCATTCTTATTCATCCCAAGTAAAAATGAAATTGATTTTCTTAGTCAATACTTCTAGGAGGTAACATGTCATTTAACTATTTCATGGTTTGGTTTTTTTTTTTTCCTAACATGCACTATTGTAAATATACTTTTTTGTTGCCCACAAATTTACCTATTGGTGAACTGTTCATCTTTTTAGTAAAATAGTCACTTCACTTTTTTCTTCAGGTAGTTTAGACTCTAAGGGTGTTAGTAGTCTCAATGAAAATGAGTTAATTATTTATTAGTTGGCCAATGTAGCATTTAGCTTCTGGATGTCTCATCCCTACAGTAATATTCAGGTTCTTATGGCAGAAATTGGATTCTATACACAGTGTGTGAGGAGAGTTAGTACAGGATCAAGAACAATGGTGCTTAGGTCTCCTAGCAAGCAGAGCAGAGAACTGCATAGAACTAAATACTAGGAACCCTGAAAAAGAAGTCTGTCTGAAGTGTCAAGCCCCATTACTGTTTAGACACCTAATTCTTGTCTAGATGAAATTATCTGGTTGGTGAGCCTGAGATAAATGATCTGAAATGATCTTCTCAGAGTAGATGGCTCTATCTCTTATTTCAAAGAAATGAGAAAGTTCCCTCTGCCTTTGTAATGTGTCCAGTGACAGCGATGGTAGTGATAGCACTGCTATGTTACTTAATTACTACATTAATAGATTTATTTAGTATGTGGGAAACATGAGCAAAATTGTTTCGTCTTCAGTTCAGTACATATAAATGTAGACCAAATCTATAATACTTCCAGATATGAAGATGGTTAAGAGCTTGAAGCATTTGACATATGGGAACAGACTGAGAGAGCTGGGCTTCTTTAGCTTGGAGAAGAGAAGGCTCAGAGGAATCTTATCAATGTGTATAAATACCCGATGGGAGATGATAGTAAAGAAATTCCAGTAAATTACAGGAAACTCCAATTAAACATAAGAAAAAACTTTTTACTGCAAGGGTAGTCAAGCACCAGAACAGATTGCCCAGGGAAGTTGTGGAGTTTCAATCTTTGAAGATATTCAAAAGCCATCTGGATGTGGTCTTGGGCAACTAGCTCTAGGTGGCTCTGCTTGCGCAGGGCAGTTGGACAAGATGACCTACAGAGGTTCCTACCTCAACAATTCTGTGATTAAATAAGATAAAACACTGAGCTCAGTAAACTCTCAGTTTGGGCTTCCTCTGGAGTATTGGTGCTTACTTTGTTGTAAAGAAATCATAACTTTTCTTTTAGCATGCTAAGCTTGCAAAGCTACATTGATAACTTATTTATTGAAGATGTAAACCACAAATTGACTCCAAAACAGACCACTCTCCATTCCCAGGACAGTGAGTACACACAACAAATGCTTATGATTTCTTAAGAAAATGTTTGTTCAGTGTTTCATCTAAATGCTGGTTTGAAGTCTGATCCAACAACATAAAGATTAGAGCTTTGTAAATTTGCAAAATATCATGTACTGAGCATATTGAGCATTCTTGGCATTCGGGGAACAGAAAAATTTATGACTGGAAAAAGCTGTCAGAGGGAGTACAGTCCTTTTGCTGCCTGTGGACAGAACTAAGGTTTGATCCTGCATCAGAAATGAGGGACTTGATTAGATCTGTGAATCTTTAATTATCATTACAATCAGACTTACATAAAAGACTGCAAGCATTTAGACATTTTTCATCAGAATATTATGGATTTATATGAAGTACAAGATATAACAGGTTTACACACTCACAAGCTGTAGATAAATTATTTTCTTAAAAATAAAACTGTATATTTTTCTCATTTCTCTCCCTGTTCTTTGGTTTGCATAGGTAAGTTTTGTGTAATTTTCTTTCCCTAAGGAAAAAAAAAAATTAGTTCAGCATAATTGTCTCAGTTGATCCCAGCTGTTATTTACTTTCTTTCCAGCTTTAATATCTGGAATCAGATGCCCTCATTTATGATTTCTGTTCTGTAGGAACCAAAATAGTTTCTAACTGGTGGTACCTGTCCTACCACTAGTGCCAAAAGAACTTTGCTGATCAAGTGTTTGTTTGTTCTTGATCTTTGGATCTTCTCTCTGTGTTCTAATGAAATTTCTTAAGCACTGATTTGCTTTTATAGATTGTACCCTCAGATTCATGGAATTTTTGAGGTTAAAAGGTACCTCTAGAGATCGTTTAGTCCAACCCCCCCTGCTCAAATAAAGGTCAGCTAGAACAGGCTGCTCAGGACTGTGTCAGGTTGGGTTTCAAATATGTACAGGGGTCGAGACTCCACAACCTCTCTGAACAATCTGTTCCAAAGTTTGACCATGCTCAGAGTAAAAACAGTGCTCTCCTATGTTCAGGTGCAATTTCCTTTGTTTCAATTTTTGCCCATTTCCTCCTGTTCTGTTAGCAGGCACCGCTGAGAAGAGTCTGGGTCCATCTGCTTTGCTCCCTCCCATTGGGTGTTTATACACATTAGTAAGATCACTCTGAGCCTTCTCTTCTCCAGACTAAACAGTCCCAGCTCTCTCAGCCTCTCCTCATATGACAGATTCTCCAGTTCCTTAATCATGGCCCTTTGCTGAGCTCAGTGCAGTAAATCCATGTCTCTTTTACTGGGGAGCCCAGATCTGGACCCAGTACTCCAGATGTGTCTCACCAGGGCTCAGCAGAGGGGAAGGGTCATCTCCCTTGAGCTGCTGGCAATGCTTTACCTAATGCAGCCCAAGATACTTTTGTCCTCCTTTGCCATGCCACACAACTGCCTCATGTTCAGCCTGTTGTTCACTGGGACACCCAGGGCCGCCTTGTTCTACTTATGTTGGGAACACTTACTGAATGCCAGTGCTACTCAATATTTTTGTCACGTTTGTAGTCTTCTACAATTATGTGTTCTGATACTTTTGCGAGAAGAATTTAGAACTCTCCCCTAGCAACTGAATGATAAAACTAGGACTTTCCAACAAACCACTTCTATGTTGAACTAACAGTCCACTGGTGTGAGGATGCTATTCTCATTAGGAAATTATGCTTTTTGAGAAATACATTGTTCCAGTCTGTAACCGTTTCTTAGCCAGAGACTTCCTGACCTAATGTTTCCTGTGTTTTTAGTAACTCTCAATGAACTTCCCTTCCTGTAATCTTCCTTTGAATACATTTGAAGTTTTATGATCCACAATATGCTCTGAAGTGGAATTCCACAGCATAGCTAGAAGCTGTATGAGAGTCACATACTTTTTTAATTTGTTTTTGTTTTGAATCTGCCATGTTTCATTCAATATCTCTTCTTCTTGTACTGATGAGACACTGAATGAATAAGATTTTAACAGTTTATATTTTACAGATGTTTGTCACATCCCACTCTCTCCTAAAGCCCCAGTCATCTCTTCTTTAGACTGAAGCATCCTACATTACTCAGCATTTCCCTGTATGGAATCTCCAATACAGTATGCAATATCCAGAAGAAATACATACCTAAAGCATTTAGTAGAACTTCATTCACAGTTGACTTCTTCAAGAGACTAAGACAGTGATAATTTGGAGTTTTAAACCAAGTTCTTGGGTATAAAAATGTCAGTTTCTTCTCAATAAAGAACAAGTATGTTCATTAGTGACTCTTTTTGAAACTGATTTGAGACATGAATTATACAGTATCTTTTTAGTACGTGTTAGTTTGTTAGTTTTGAGAAGGATTCAGTTTCCCTAAATGGTCATTACTGTGGATTTAGTGTATTTGCAAGGAATGTTAATGTACACTGACAAATGGTAGACACAATTTTCTGAAAGAAGATGGAGAATCTGAGATACTCAGTACCATGAATCATAAGAAGAAGAGCTCTCACAGGATATGAGAATTCATCTGAATTCTTGAGAACTGGATGGTGTTCTGAAAATGTATGTTTTTTTGCTTGAAATCCTATGAATAACTTGCTTCCATTTTTATCCTTAATCCACCTCAGTGAAAATATCCCAAAAGCCCTTTGAAAATGAAGTTATTGTCCATATAGAACTTAACTTCTAAATACCAAACATAGATCTCTATTTTCATCACAAAAGATAAAAATGACCCGAAACAGCCTTTGGTATACTTCCATATGGCACAGACCTTTAGCATTTTTTCTAGCTTTTTTCAGTATATAGAGCATGTCTGAACCTCATGCTCCAGCAAATACAGGCTATGTAATAGTTTTAATTTAGACTAGAATAATTTAGAACACTGTTAAGACCAAGATGAACACAAATTTCATCAGGGTGAAAGGGTTGAAAGCCTTCTCTTCATTAATCAAGTTCCTTCCTCGAACAAAGCTTAGACAGGCTTTTAGCTTGTAACTCCTGAGGTTTTTTCACCTGTAATTAGAAAAAGACAGATATATTTGCTAATAGTCCTTATTATATACATATAGATCTTAAACTAATTTTCTAACAGCTCTTGTACAGAGATATTAGCTACTACAACTGTGTACTCTTTGAAGATTGAAAAATTATGGAAGATGTCCATTTACAAAGTTATGAAAAGAGAATCTAGGACAAGGGGGTGGGTTTTTTGGTGTTACATCAGTAAAGTTGTTTGTTTCTGTAGCACTGGGAAGGCCTTTGAGATTGATATGTGAAGAAAGTGAAACATGGGATACAGAGGTAACCGGAAATAAAGAATTTATTATTAGTAGACTTCCATTTAACTTGATATGCTACTCAAAATCATTGTTTAGGAACTACAGAAGGAGCCATTATGTCTTCAAAGTTTAGTTGGCAGCACCCTTGTGTAAAGTTCAGGGTGGTTCTTCTTAAGAAACTTTTTTAACTTGAAAGCAAATTAATATGCCAACATTGGAATAGAACATGCTCTTTCTTTTCAGTCTTTCCAAACATTACTTTTCCAGAACAGCTTTCACATATTTTATTACGAAAACCCCAAATTACCTTTCTTTTTACCTTCCTGCCTGCACATACTACAGGAAACCTGCTCAGGCAGTCTGACATACATCTTACAGTATACATGGCCTCCTTGATGCCTGTAGGCATCTGTACATTCTTACACTTGTTCATAATCAGGCATAAAGGTAGGTGCAGAACACAGACAGGATGTTTGATTGGCACACAAAAGTGTGTTGCTCACTGTTACACCATTTGCTGGCTAATTTACCCCACTTCTCTCAGGAGGAACATAAAAGGCAAGCAGCAGAGCTTCCCAGTGCATTTGAGGGCTGACTGAAGACTGAAAGCCTGGCTATAGATGAGAAGATTAAGTAACTCTGTGTTTGCTCCCAAAGCCCTAGAGGGTTTTTTGTGTGTTTGGATAATTACATATGCAAAATTATCTTACCTATTTAACATGGGGGGAAAAAGGTATCTTTTTCCCTATTCCATTTCTCAGAAGCTTTTGAAAGAAGTGTGGCCAAACAGCTACTTTGTACTTCCAGTGAACAAATAACTTCTGGAATGTAAATCAAATACAAAATATTCCCTTCCTAACTAACAAAATACTTGATAAAATAGTGCAACTGTGAAAAAGCAAAGCTATAAATGGAAACTATTCTAAGGTATTAGATCATTATCTGTAATGTAAAAGATGCCCCTTACAGTCTGAGAGAGAATATACTTAGGAATACAAGTCTTAGAAGGGAAGAGGGCAGGTATTGAAGGGCCAAAGTACTGTTTTATTAAAATTATTTGTCCAAAGAGAGTAACAGAGAAACAGTTCTTCAAAGAGAAAAATAGCAATATTTTAAAGGGAAAATAAACTTCAGTTTTAATTGATAATAGTACAAAAATGTATTTTGTCTTCACTGCAAACTCTGGGTCCATATGAGAATATACTTTTATGCCCATGCCTGACATTATTATTGTATACATTTTAACTTATGTGATGTCAGCTTCTTCATAGTAGAAGATTTTAGCACCTAGTTAAACTAAAATTGGGTTAAGAAATGAGCTGCCAATATGCTCGTATTCAAAGCAACTGATCAGAAATGTCCTTTCCAACAAAGCAAATGAAAATGAATTTTTTCCCCCAATATATATGAGTCCACAATTTAAGTGTTCCAGTAATTTGAAGGGAGAACTGGACTTGGCTTGTCTCAGAGGAACAGCAGTCAGCAAAAGCCTCTTAGTCCTCTTAGCCTGAGGAATGTGTGTCTCTAACAGATTGCCAGGAAAGATTAACTGCTGCAGGTAGCACAGCTGCTGGTTCAAACAATTTTGATCTTTTTATATCTTGTGCTCATTCTGTTTCCACATGGAATTGGTCTGCTTGTTATGGAGAGCCGCAGGTAGCACAGCTGCTGGTTCAAAAGACTCCGGTCCCCTTATATCTTCTGTGCATTGGTTCTGCATAGAACTGGCCCAGTTGTTTTGGAGAGCCCCAAGGAAACCACTTTACAAAATAGCTTGCTAACCTTTTCAAGGAGTGAAATATGCTCCTACTTATTTTTGCCTTTGCAGTGGAAAAGCTTGTTCATCAAAACCAGTATTTCCCGTAGTTTCTTTGCATAGATTTTCCTAGGAGAGTAAAGAGAGATACCATTTAAAAAGACTGGTTTAGAAAAAATAATAAGTACAGAAATTGCCACGCTTAACCATTTCTCAGTACAGAGTCAGCCTGCTACATTTCAGGTTTTCAGTAGGGTTTATGGGTGGGATGATGCATTTAACCTAACCAGCCATTTAGAAGGTAGGTGACTAGAATAAATTGTCATCTAGTGACAAGTCAAGAGAAACAGGCAGCTACATAATCACCCATCTTGAAAAAGATTGATAAATGGGATTAATTTCCCTTGTGACGTGCCTATCTCCCTTCTTCTGCTGATTTTAAGTATCTCTAAGTGAAAGGCCTAACTTTTAAATAGCTACAGTTACATGACATAAATCACCCATTAGTGATTCAGAAACCAAAGCCGTGTTCTCATAGCTACGCTGTGTACTAAAGAGCCTGGATGTCACTGCATGTCCTGTAGTTTTTAAAAGCATACATAAACTGTGGGTGCAGGAACAACTAGAATTTCTCCTTATGAGCTAGTAAGGCTTATTATCACACAGAGAAGGTTGCACAAACTTGGTTATACTGTCAAGGTAGTAAGGTCATGCACTGCTGGGCTGTCTTCCCAGTCCAGGTGTATGCTTTTTTGGGAATGTCTGGACCTTGTTCTGTTGCGCTGTGGAGGTATGGCCAAAATACTTACATCATTCTTGAAGGTGCAATTTAGGTTTCCTTTTGAAAAATTACAAAAAACCAGACAAAATGCTGAAGAGCTAGTCACGGTGAAAATAGCCTGTCAGTTTCTTAATGGTACATCAACATGATGGACTAAGGATTATGTTTTCACTACTGTACCTCTGACCCTTCTAAAGATAAAGCAGAATAATAAACAATGATTTTACCAGGCATGCTCGTCTTTCTCCTTTAAAGAAGTACAGCAGTTCTGAGAGGTTAAGAACAAATAGACATTAACCAAGAACATGACCACATGTTTTCTGACCAGCATAGCTTATCTGGGTGTGTAAAGAATATATTGCACTCTTCTTCAGATATTATGAAATGTCTAAGGCATTCTGAAGTCTAGATGTACAATTCTGAAATGAGGATCACATTTTAAATTTGGATCATTTTATACAATATATCCACACTGATGGACTGGGTGCAGCAAATTTTACTTTTGTAATACAAGAAAACTTTTGCACGACGTCTAAGGTTGCTTGGTTTAGGAATGAGAAATGAAAGAAGTTAAATTAAAAGGTTGTCAATCTGCTATTCTCATTTATTTACACAATTAAGAATATTGTCTTCATGCCTTTGATGAAAGGGGTCTATGGACTGAGGAAAGAACAGAAGTAGTTAGTTCAACATAAGTGCTCAACATCATTACATTCTTTTGAAAATCCCTTTTGAGTTTTGATTTGAAGTGTGCCAGAAGACCCACACAAGAATGTTGTATTCATACTCTCTATTATGGGGACCACCTGAAGGTCAAACTGTTCTTTCTCAGTCAAAACCTCAGACTGCAGTAAGACTGAGCTTCAGGTAGTGGGTGCCCAGAGAAAAGGGAAGGAAGGGCATTCTTATTGCTAGAACAGGTGTTTCAATGGAGGATACTGCTGTGCCTCCTTCCTTTTTTGTTACAAGATTCATTGCAGACTGGGGTGTCTCCTGGAAGATCTGTTAGCAACAAGAGAATGAAGCATCACATTACTTGGTTAAGTTTGTCAATAAAATTGTTATAATACAATTAGATTTTTTTAGGGGCCTAGATTAAGGAAAGCTGGTTTCTAAGGACTGAAGATGACCCAGGAAGGAAAGTCTTGTTATAGTTATTCAAACTGCAAGTGAGTTTTGGTATATTCAAGAGAATTACCTGTGAGACCTTTTCATTTATTGAGCAGCAGGTATGCAGTTTCACAGATACCATTCCCATAGCTTAATAGTTGCTATGGGCATGTTACTATTGCTTAGTAGTTGATAAGAATAAATACAGAAGAATCAGGTTTAAAATAAACTTCAAAAATAGGCTATTTTTGAGCAGTAAAAAGAAAATGGCTGGTGAGGAAAGTATGCCAGTGATGCCTTCTAAGCTGAATGAAATAGTATTTCTAAGCTGAAGGAATTAGTATTTTCTTTCTCTTTGGGGCAGTTTTTTTGTCTTTTGCAGTCTCCACTAACTGTGCAGATGCTAATGACTACTTCTTCCCAGATCTCTCTTCCTAATGTTTTTCAGCCACCATTCTTCAAAAGTTCCAGAAGTATGAAATGTCAGCAAAATATTCTATGTACAGACAGAATAATAGTGAAGACAAAAGAGAAACTATAATAAACATCTGCTACAGACCCTGAGGACTGAAGAGAGCAAAAGGAAAACAAATCCAAAAAAATGCTGGGCCAAGTATTAAAGATCTCAGGACAACAAGATAATTTGCTCGAGCAGGATTACAATGAACTGAACATCTGTTGGGTAACAAATATAGGAAAGTGCAAAGCATCAAAGAGATTCTGTAATTAGCTAAAGCATATCATCATGATCTGGAAAGTAGACAATCCAACCATGAGAGAAGCCATTCTGTATAAGCTTCTTCCCAGATGGAATGATTTGAAACCATTGATGTATCTGATAACCTGCTGGTAAAGTGCCACTTCCATTTCTCACAGAATGAAAAAAAATCATTAAAGAGGCAATAGAATGATAAATAGCAATTTGTGACTTTAAAGGCAGGTGTCCAGATCCCTATGGCTTCTATGAACTAATACAAGGTCACTTTCTACGTCTTAGTGGAAAGTTTAGAATCATAGAATCATAGAAACGTTTAGGTTGGAAAAGACCTTTAAGACCACCAAGTCCAAGCATTAACCTAACACTGACAAGTTGAGCACTAAACCGTATCCCTAAGTGCCACATCTGCACCTCTTTTAAATACCCTCAGGGATGGTGACTCCACCACTTCCCTAGGCAGCCTGTTCCAATGCTTGACAACCTTTTTGGTGAAGAAATTTCTCCTAATATCCAATCTAAACCTCCCCCGGCGCAACTTGAGGCCATTTCCTCTTGTCCTATCACTTGTTACTTGGGAGAAGAGATCGACACCCAACTCGCCACAACCTCCTTTCAGGTAGTTGTAGAGAGCGATAAGGTCTCCCCTCAGCCTCCTTTTCTCCAGACTAAACCACCCCAGTTCCCTCAGCCGCTCCTCATAAGACTTGTGCTCCAGGCCCCTCACCAGTTTTGTTGCCCTTCTCTGGACATGCTCCAGCACCTTAACGTCTTCCTTGTAGAGAGGGGCCCAAAACTGAACACAGTATATTCGAGGTGCAGCCTCAGTAGTGCCAAGTACAGGGGGATGATCACTTGCCTTGTCCTACTGGTTTAGGCACTACCATGAGTGCATTCCTGTATTCATAGTTCCTTTCCCCTCATCTAGGCATTCTTAGAATATGCCCTATGCTCCTCTATGTCTAGACTTTGTGCTTTTTCCAGTTTGTGCTCTTTCTCCCAGAAGTTCATGTTTCAGTTTTCTTGCCCAACATGTCCTTCCTTTTTTCCTAATCCTATCTTCTTGCTTTAACAGATCTTGTTTCTCATTCTCACATTCTCTCTTAGCTGATTCATGTCCAAAATTCTGTCTTCTACTTGTCTGTTTGTCTCCTCTGTATCACTATGAATTTTCCTTTGCATCATTAAGAAGAGAGGCTAATTAGGTGTCACAGACTCAGTTCTTGTGCCCTTTTCCAACCCAGGGCATTTAAATACCTCTTAAACACAAATCAGATTCTTAGCAGTTTCAGCTTAGGGCTGGAGCATACTCAATTGCATTTTGAAGAAAATGGAAGCACAGTTTAGTAAATGACATTTTAGTAAGTGCCATGATCTGTGAGAAGCTTGGACATACTAAATGATTTTGTAGGCACATCAGTAGATAAAATCAATGACATAATGCATGACTGTACAATCTTCAATATTTTGAGTTCTTATAATTTGGCCATATTTTGGTCAAGTTCATGATGGTGAAAGAAGGAAGTTATATAATATAGAACCTACCATGCCAAATGTCAACTTCCTGCTCCAAAACTTGGAGGCATTGCAGTTATACAAAGAAAAGATTGCCAACTTTATTACATTGGCCAAACGATGCATTTTTCCTTGACTCACATGTCAACGATAGCTGAAAAATTTTCACTGAGGCTTTCCCAAAATACACACCCTAGGCCAACACCAGTCATTAAAAAAAATCCAGCACAAGTGCTAAAGGTTGGCAATGTTTGAAGCAGCTTAAAAGAGAGTTCTAAATAGATTTCACTACTAGCTGGCTTCCAATTGGTATTGATGAAGATTCTGCTTTTCAGAAACTTTATTTCAGTTAAAAAAATTACATTCATTCTACCTGTGAAGGTATTAAACAAAGTTTTATAAACCAACAAATTTTATTTGGAAGTGTGAGCATAGGTATGTCTATATGTTTTAAAAGAATGTTAAAGTGCCTGAAATACATCTGTAGTGACTGCAGCTATGGTGTAGAAAAATCCAAACTATATTTAAAGTACATTAGCTGCAGGACCAGCAGCAGTCTAACTGATAGCACCAGATAATTTACCAAATAAATTACTACAGATGATGACAAGAGAATCTTCTTATGAAAATAACACTAGCGTAGTCTTTATTCAAAATGTGTAAATGAAAGAAAGGGTAACCTGCTGGGAAAGCATTAAAAATTCACTGAAAAACTGAATCTGAACTGATCTCTTCAGACCATTTCATTGTACCAGTAGGACAGAATATACTCTTTCTTTTTTCATGGATAGATATTGAGAGGTTCTGATCATTTAGAAATGCAGTTGTTCAGAGTTTTGGAGGTCAAATTCTGCCAGGCTTATTTACAGTGAAGAAGCATCTTGTTTCTTGAGATGTTTCTAAAAAATCATTGGAATCACTGCCCATGTAAGAAAATAACCAGGAAAGTAAGGCTGACAGAATCTGGCCTTGCCAATTGCTAATTCAATACCCAAATGAAATTTAGTGAAAGCTATTCATTTAAGTAGTAGTACTTTAACCAAGACTATATTGTTGATGTTATTAACCTTTCTTAAGACCTTTTGAGAAAAGAAGAAAATCTGAAGCTGCACAGTAATTTGAAAAGTACGTTATGAACCTCGTAAAAGAGATCAATTTCAACAACAACCTGTTGTCTACTGGCATAAAAAGCATGAAATTGGAATAGTCCACTGGAGAGGTTGCGGAGGTTCCCGGTAGTCCTCATGTAATTGAAAGAATTTGGTCATGAAAGCATAAATTGTATTGACATTTTTGGTAAGAAACTTGGCACACTCCTCTGGGGAATTAAATCTCCTCTGATGGATAAAAAGACAAAGCTCTGTGTTATATTTCGGGAATCTTATTTCTGAGGTTCTTCCGTCTTATTGCAAAGAAGCAATGTACAATATATCTGCTGTCCATTGTTGAACATTCTTTCTTTGCTATCTGCTGTGTGAAAAATGATGGCATTATTCATGTAATGCATTTCTTCCACAAAAATAAATTTGGCTTTTTAATGATTAGGGGGGTTTAAATATATTTTTAATTACAATATTTCAGATTTTAGGACCTACCAGTTGCCTTGTGCCCTGAGCAGTCATAAAAACTGTTGGGTAAATTAATCTTTGGGATTCTAGTGATTCCTCTGTACAGTCCTGTGAAAAGGTCATGTATGTTAAAGTATAAAGATGAAAAAAATGTCTTTGGCCCTGTGCAGCTGTATCTTTGTAAAATGAAAAGTGACCTTACTGTAAGGTCAGAATTGAAAGTTTCATGTTTGGTTAGGTAATTCTGCATGGATGGGGTTACTGGCACTTCTTCCTACTCATTTTTAAGAAATAAATACTCAACCATGTGGGACCTTAATCGTTCCCCATTCGAATTTCATCCTACAAAGCATATATTCACATCCTTAATCTTCACTTGATGTTTAATCCTACACTGAGTTCAGTTAGGTTAACTTCTCTGCAGACAACTGCACTAAAGCTGATGGAGATAGACCTATTTTAAACCCAATTTTATTGAAAACCTTCAATAGACAGGAGACAAAGACCTTCTACTGTTATTTAAGATATGTTAAAAGTGAGAGACTATTTTTCATCTCTTCACAAACATAGTCCAATTTAGACCAACTTAATTGGAGTAACACTAGAATTATTCTAGCATGAATAAAAGTCAGCATCAGAAGATTTATTTAATAGGGTTAAACTGTACCAAAAAAGAAGGAAGAATATTTTTTCCTTAGAGGCAGCTTCCAAAGCTCCCATTAACTTTAGATAGTAAGAATGCAAAATGTTGCTTTTGATGTTTTTGTGAAAGATACATTTAAACTCAACTGGAAGTTATAACTTTGAGGGCGGAATTAGGTGGAAAATTCCTATTTTGAATTGTATGCAGGTATCAGAACAGATTAAAAATACCTCTTTCTAGGCATTTAAAAATATCTAAATATATCTTAAGATACTAAGAATTTTTCAGCATAATATTGAGTTATAATTACAGATTTTTTAAAAAGAAGATAACTAGATAGTTATGACACAGAAACATAGTGCATACATTGCAATAATTTGAATTACTTTTCTGATTGACAATATGTACAGGCAGTATAAATGTATTATGTGCTGTGACTAAAATATTATATGTTGTCACATCAATTTTATAAAAGCTCTAAACGTGTGATTCTTATTTTTTATATCTTTCCACTTTTGTGTTTCAAGAAAACAGGAAAGCATCTTATACTTTCACATGTTTAACAGATCAACTGCTTTCCCTTTTTAAATGTGGGTGTATCCAGCTGTTTGTGTCTATTAATTGAGTACTGCACCAGAGGCACCTAAACAAGTAAGAAACTTTTGCTGTTTATGTGCCAGACAAGGAACTGTTATCTATGCATTCTGTACTGCCAGATATCAAAAAACTTTTCAGCACAAGGATGCTTGCAGTAGTTGCCAAATATGCCGAGCAAAGGTATTATGTGCCAATACCTGCGAGAGGGATGAAGGTGCTTTCACATAAAACTAAATTCTCGAAACTTATTGGAAAATACTAACAGTAAAAAATCACCATATGAAAACATTAGGGGTTTATGCACATTATATAATTTATAATTCACTTCTGTCCTATCCCACTCGGTGGGCTCAGGGGAGGTGATCTTTTAGATAGTCCATTGCTCCACACAGGAGTCACGACAATGACTCAGGAGGGACAGGAAAAATTTCAACACCCCGTTTCACTCGGTGAATCCCAGGGCGGGAATCATGACAATGGCTCCTAAATGCTCAAAATATATTTTATTTAACACTGACTTATAACACAAGTGTGGCCAAATTTGGCGTAGCAGATATTTTGAGTAAAAAAACTTGACACCTAATAGCCATAGCAAAATATTCCTAACAACAAGGTAGGAGGAAGAGAAGAGATAAGGGAGAGAGAAGAATGATAAAAAAGGAGAGGTAAGTATCAACACCCTTGGATCCAGCGAAGAAAGAGTCTCAGTAGTAGCTGTCTAGATTCCTCAGGTGGCAGGCAGGTGCCTGGGGGTTGGTCTCCCCCCACTTTTATACCCTCATCTGAGAGCCCTTCGCACCTGCATTGTGGGGTTTTCTAGAAAGTTCTTGAGGAGGGAGTGGGGAGGGGTCGTTGATGCCCCATTATGCCATTTAACTTGTTTACACAACTACCATGGTAAGGGTCCATGGCAAAACTCTGAACCTGTAACAAAATGTCCAAGGCACAACCGCTAGAAAACTTCCCAGAAAGATGATTACCAGAAAGCCTCTTTGAGGCACAGCCACTAGAAAGCCTCCCAGAAACAGATCACTGCCCCACCTCCGCAGGGCACATCCTGTTTCAGCTGCTTGCAGCTACCTGCTTGGTTCTTTGAGACAAAATGGTTGCCTGTTTCTCACAGTTTCTTGGTCCCTCACAACTTCCTATATTTATAAATGTCTCATGCATTTAACAAGTGAGCTTTTAAAGGCCAGATACTCCACAAGTATTAACAATGACCTGCTTGGGTTACCCTATTCAAAAAACTGTGACTATGAAGTATTAAGAAAATTCATAGAATCCAGATAGATCCAAGATAGGATTGATAGAGTCCAGAGTATAAATATATTTGTTCCTACTAACCAGTTATTAGGAAATACACTGTGCAGCCTGATATATATAGTCTCTATTCCTAGACAGCAACTGTCATATGAGAATATGCAAGAGAGGAAATGATGAAAGTATCAGTAACTGAACACTTTACACCACAATGTATGACAGGAGACGGTTTCTACCTAGCAGTACTTTAGCCCTTACCCAATCAAAATGACAGAATGTTGTGGTAGGAGTCTCTACCCACATCATCAGCTGATACAAAGGGTCTAGGTGAGAGGGTGACACATGGTGTGGTTTTTTGATGTCACCCATGGAGAGTGGCTTCTGAATCCTTATCTCCTTATGTTCTGAATTCATTAAGCAGCTTAAAAGCCCCAGGTTTAAGAAGGTTGTGGCTATTGCAGCACTCCATGATTTAGAAATTGATCCAGTGGTGGCTCTTAATGCATTCTATTATTTAGAAAACACATAGAAGATACTGTCATTTTATGTTTTAGAGTAAATCATACAGTTGATAAATGACTATACCTCACTTTCCATCAGATATCAATAATGGAAATACCTGAGTAGCAATACAGAGTAGATTTTATGTGTACTAATCTATAAATATTAAATAGAGTGGTAAATCATGCCTGAGTCAGCAAATTCCAGCATAGAATATAAATTCTGGAACACCCTGGCTGGGAAATATTGTAATTCCATATACTACATACTTATATATGAAGCAGTCCAAAGAGAATTTCCCAATTATTACCAACATGGGGGTTTGCAAAAAAATTTTTCTTTAGTAACCATGAAGCAATAATATAAACCTCACATTTATGCTTTATTTTTCTTGTTGTTTCTAAACACTTCATTCAGACACACTGATAAAAGTACAGGTAGGTTCACAGTAATGGCAAGTCATTTTGTTTGCCTTGTCTTACTTCTCTTTAATTTTCAGAATTTGGTTTTGGTACATGTCTTCTAATTTGAGAACCTGATTTCTACTTTTACAATACCATTTCCATGAATTTTGCATACTTTCATACTCTGACAAGTAATGGAATGAGTTGTTACAAAAAAGAAGTTTGCTAGTATCTCCTTTCAGAAAGACTTTCTTCCTACAGTGAGATAAAAGCCTGTTAAAAATAGCTGAGTCAGATATCCGATATAGTCCAACTATGAAGAATCCAGATTTAAAATTAAAAGGGTATTGTCATTTTTTGTTTTCTATCCCAATGGCTTTAGTCTCGCTTTTTAACGACACTGAATTTAGATTATTAAATATATGAACCTTTTCCCTCATTTGTGTGATTTGCAAATCTTTTTTTTTTTTTTTTGTCTAGACACATTAGAAAATATGTATTTTGTAAAAGGAGACATTTAGTCTAGATTCAATCTCATTAGGCCTAGAACCATTTCTGTTTGAATGTGTAGGGGTAGCTGCGTGAAAGACTGACTGAGCCATTATCTTGTAATGAGAGTACCTCATGAGTAAAAAAATATTGTCTTTGAAGACATATGTATTTTTATTTTGCTTCAGTGATTTTAACTGTAAGAGATATCATGAGTACAATTTATCCCGGACCTTACCCTTTATGCCTCCTATCTTTGATTTTCTGCTGACCTTACATGTAAGTTTTCAGACGAGTCTAAATTAAAATCAAGTCCATTTAAACATCTCAAACATTTTGATTTATAAACTTCTGAAACTCTGTAAACCTTTTTGAGTTCAACTCAGCTGCAAACACATTTCAGTACGATTTTGAAAAGACTGTTATTACCTAATAATGATTTGAATTAAGAAAATTAAAGTCTTCTTAAGAGGTAATTGATATTATAAGATTCCATAGCCTTCTTAAATAACTATATTCTCAGTGTTATATGTTGTTTAGAAAGCTTGATTTCTCATAAAATCTTGCTTCAAGACATTGGAAAAATCAAGCCATTTAAAATGATCTAGCTACTGCTTTGAAAACCTGTTTACTTGTATTGAGAACACTGAAAATTAAAATTGCAGTTCCAGCCTCTCCGACTTGCTGGTCTTATTGTATCTGTTAATTTCTTTCTATGACATTGCTTCTTCCTCTGCAATGAAGTATTTCATACAATAAATGGACCATGAACTTTTCTACATGAGTCATTATTAAATGGCCATAATTTAAAAAGGGAATAATATATAAAAATCATGCTGGATACTCATGACTAGCACTTCTGATTTTGTCCACTAAAATACCACAGAATGGGTAAAAATAAGTATTCTGTTTTAATACTTAAGGAAAGGGCAATTTTAGCAAATTTACTATGTAAAATTAGTTCCATTGAAGTTTTGTAAGAAAAGTACTTATCAAGATTATTATTTTTCAAATGTTTCATGAATATATTCAACAACTGCAAAATTTTCTGACAGTAGAGTATAAAGGGTATTTTTTCCACTGTATTTTAAGTAAATGTTTGCTCTGAAAAGTGGTTTATCAACATGATCCCCTAATATTATTTCATAAGTGTCCTGCTTTCACCTGGGATAGAGTTAACTGTCTTCCTAGTAGCTGGTACGGTGCTATGTTTTTGACTTCAGTATGAGAAGAATGTTGATAACACACTGATGTTTTCAGTTGTTGCTAAGTAGTGTTTAGTCTAAAGTCAAGGATTTTTCAGCTTCTCATGCCCAGCCAGCGAAAAAGCTGGAGGGGCACAAGAAGTTGGCACAGGACACAGCCAGGGCACCTGACCCAAACTGGCCAACAGGTTATTCCATACCATGTGACATCATATATAGTGTATAAACTGGGGGGAGTGGGGGTGGGCGGATCGCCGCTCGAGGACTGGCTGGGTGTTGATCGGTGGGTGGTGAGCAATTGCACTGTGCATCATTTGTACATTCCAATCCTTTTATTATTACTATTGTCATTTTATTAGTGTTATCATTATCATTATTAGTTTCTTCTTTTTATATTCTATTCAACCATTTTTATCTCAATCCCTGAGTTTTACTTCTTTTCCCAATTTTCTCCCCCATCCCATCGGGTGGGGAGGGGAGTGAGTGAGCGGCTGTGTGGTCCTTAGTTGCTGGTGGGGTTAAACCACGACAATGAGGAATCCTCTTGAAAGAGAATAGCATACACTAACATATTATTTTACTTTTTAAGTTCACCTTTTGTGCCAAAATAAGTATTATTGACCATTATGCCATGTTGTACTATTTTATTCATGAAGTCCTGAATGCTATTTAATGAAACTTTACACATTTTTATCCCCAGCAGAACACTTTAGGTCATGGTCTCAAATTAGCTGGAAACAAACTTCCATGATTTTTATTTTAACATTCATCCTAATAATTTCTCTAGGATCCAGAGCTTATTGCTATCCTCAGATATGGGATATATTGCCTGATATATTTCATGCTTTTTTTTTTCAAATCAGGCCTATACGTCATTGCTGAAAAGATATGTGATCACACATTTGATTTTCTTAATTTTCTGAGACCACTTTCATATCACAATCCCATCCCAGCTGCAGTTTCACTACTGTTTAGTTCACGCTAATGGAACACACTATTTTTAATATGTCATACTTACGACTTTATCACTTTCCTTATTTTCCTTTTTTTTTTTTCATCTTAATATAAAATATCTCTTTAACATTTTGCTTTCTCAGGATCTGGTAGAATTCATTGGAAACCAAGTTTCCTAATGCATCTAACATGGTTTCCAGACCAAAGTCTCAAATTCATCCATCTAAAACAATATGCATGACTTTACCAAAGTACTTTTGATATCTCTGAAGATGCATTGGGTGCTAGATACTTAACTTAGTTATTTAATCTTGGATTAAATCTCTCTACAGTCACTTTTCTGTGGAAGTACATTAATTAATGTTTTTGTCCCTGTTCTAATATTTTAGGCATTACTTCGGCTAACAATGGCTAATTTATTTTTACATTTTTTTCCTAATGAGATCATAGAAAATTGTATTTTCATTTACTTACATTTGTTTTCCAGACTCTGAATATGTGGTTTTTCAGTGCTTTCATACTGGTTTAAGTCCATTCTGCTGGAGTGTCCAGTTTTTTTCCACTGAGACCCTTAGTTTTGCCTGCTTGCCTGCTTGTTGATGCTGTTGTGCTTACCTGTAATTACACTCATTTCTGTGAAGTGTGTTTCCTGAAACGAACTACTACTTCTCATTTCATGTCATTCATGATACATAAAAACATGTGCTTATTTTATGGAATTAGCTCTTCATATTTAGAAAGGAATTTGCAATTTAAGCTAAATTTCTGAGGCCTCCTTCCTACTTCCCCCGCATCCCTTCCGTCTGTTTCAGAGTTTTGCTATGATAGTGAAACACTGAAACAAAGATGAAAATAGCCAGGTTTAGGGGTTCTTTGGTGAAAGTCTCGAAGTGCTGTACTGCTGCTATGCTTTACTGAGAACCTCTGTCACTTTGTTTTTCCTTCAGTAATACAGCTGTGTAACTTAAAAAACCTAAGTTTAATTTTTCCCTGTCTTTTAACTGTTAGTTTTCTACAGAATTGGCATAACTGTCTTTTTAAATGCATACTTTTAATGCTTTTTAATTCAATTTCAAAAAGGTATTTCTCCTTCCAGGAAATATCAGTTTGCAGTGAAAGCCACATCAAAAGAATATGCAGTGGGATAAATAGGTGGTGGTGAAAATCCTGCTGGGCCTACATTAACCACAAATGGACTGTACTCTAAATTTTATAGTGGATGTTTTTGTCACCCCGTAGGTTTCCTTTCAAGTAGAAAGAAACAAAGGTCAGAGAATCTGTGTTTAGACCCTAAACCTAGGCAAAAGAAAAATTTCACCTAAAAAAAAGAATCAGAGAGCAAGATAACATGTACAGTGGTAAGGCAGAGAGAGAATTGCTCTTCTAGAAAGCTCGGAGGGGGGTGCCTGCTGCTGCTGCAGAAGGGGAGCTAGCAGAGGTTTTTACTTCTCAAAAATTCTAGCGGTTTTGAATGACCTCTTTCAGCTACTCCTGAAAAAAAGAAGGTGCTTTGACCTTTTGCCTTGAGCTGACACCTGATAAGGGAGTGTCAAGCATTCATTCAGCTGGTGATAGAGAGCAAGTAATAGAAGTGCAGTGCAGGCCTTGGAGCACAGGTGCATGGGAGGGGGCTGGAAACCCTGATGAAGGCAGCGTGCAAGTGCTCAACCACAGTGGTGACGTGGCGCAGGGCAGAGTTTCTGGCACTCACCAGAGCAGCTATTCCGGGTACAGCAGAAGCCTTGTTTCAGACAGAGGTGAGGAGGGAACAGGCCGCTTTCCAGGTCTGGGGCTGCTGAGAGCATCCGGGGCCTCTCACTGGGGCTGCAGTTGGGGGAGATGAGCTCCTTGCCTGCAGGAGGTGTGCACTGGTGGCAGATTTGTAGGAGCCGAGGGAGGAGGTCAACAGAGTGCACAGCATCAGGGAAAATGACAAAAAAATGTTCATGGGATTGACAGGATGTTCACAGAGACCCCGCAGAGGCAAAAGCCTGAAAAGAAGACAGAGGAACAGCCAGAGCCTGTCCTTGATGCAATGACAAATGGAGAGTCCCATGGTGGGGAAGGTTGGAGTCTTGTGACTTCTTGCAATATGAGGCAGCTTCCTCCTCCCCTGCAGATCCGCCACTGCAGAACAGGTTCAGTGCCCTGGCAGCAGATGATGGGGAGAAAATTCTGTCTGGAGAGACATGACATCTGAGCCTCAGCCGTATCAGCTCCAAGAAGAGGTGGCAAGTGATGTCAGAGAGAGGTTCCCTTCTCAGGGAGATGGATGGCCCATCAGCCAACTTGCTGTCTAGGGAAGTTTGCTGCTTGCCAGGTACTCAGATCCAAGAAGTTGTAGAGACACTGCCAAGGCTTGTCTAGTCTTTGGACTGTTACCCTCTGCTGTCTTTCCACGCGGCACTGCCAGGGAAAATGTTGACCATATCAAGACTGACTACTTGGCTTTGGGGATAAGTGTGAGGGGCATACAACCTATCTGGTGTCTCCTTCATCCTGCTGCTGAAAGAGAAAGGCTGGACTAGGAGTGGGTATGTCCTGGAGGTAAATACTTAGTTGCACAACTGATGTCAATGGTGGGGATTTGCTTTTTGTGACCACAAGATCTCCAAAGGTTGCTGAGGAACGATGAGATCCAACTGACAAAGTGGACAAAAGCATCTTTGCCAGCAGTAGGGTGGCCAAGCTGTTGAGCAGAGCTCTAAACTGGTAACATCAAGGGACAGATACTGCACCCACAGTTAAGTGAGGAAGTGGTAGGCAGGGGGGGTGTCATGGTTTAACCCCAGCCAGCAACTAAGCACTATGCAGCCGCTCACTCCCCCCCCCCAGGGGGATGGGGGAGAAAATCGGGAAAAGAAGCAAAACCCGTGGGCTGAGATAAGAACGGTTTAACAGAACAGAAAAGAAGAAACTAATAATGATAACACTAATAAAATGACAACAGCAATAGTGAAAGGATTGGAATGTACAAATGACGCGCAGTGCAATTGCTCACCACCTGCCGACCAACACCCAGCCAGTCCCCGAGCGGTGATTCCCCGCCCCCACTCCCCCCAGTTCCTATACTAGATGGGATGTCCCATGGTATGGAATACACCGTTGGCCAGTTTGGGTCAGGTGCCCTGGCTGTGTCCTGTGCCAACTTCTTGTGCCCCTCCAGCTTTCTCGCTGGCTGGGCATGAGAAGCTGAAAAATCCTTGACTTTAGTCTAAACACTACTTAGCAACAACTGAAAACATCAGTGTTATCAACATTCTTCTCATACTGAACTCAAAACATAGCACTGTACCAGCTACTAGGAAGACAGTTAACTCTATCCCAGCTGAAACCAGGACAGGTGGACAGCCAAAGAAGCACTTTGGTAGGAATAACATAGGAATGATAAGACAGGGTGAAAGGACACCCACCCCAAGTGTATGCACAAAAATGCATGCAGCCTGGGAACAAACAGGAGGAACCAGAGCTTTTTGCATGTGGTCACAGCACTGAATCATTGCTGGAATAATGACAGAGGCTGGGACCTGACTGGCAGGGGAGCATCTCTGCTGAGAAGGATCTATGGGTGCTGGTAGCTGGCAAGCTAGGCATAAGCCAGTACTGTGTCCTGACAGCAAAGCAGGCCAAAAACCTCCCGACATGTAACAACAGGAGCACGTGTAGGAGGTCCAGGGGAATGATTATCCACCTGTCCTCAGCACTTGTGAAATTCTGTCTAGAGTCCTGCATCCATTTTTGGGTCCCCTGACAGAGGAAAGATGCTTATGAACTGCCGCAAGTCCAGGGGAGGGTCCCCAGGCTGATGAGGACAGGAGCATGGGCCTTGTGAAGAAAGGCTGAGGGAGCTGGCCTTGTTCAGTCTGGAGGAGAGATGGCTTCAGGGTAACCTAACAGCAGCCCCCCCAGAACACACAGGTGGTTATCAAGAAGACAGAGGAAGGCTTTTCATAATGGTGTATGGTGGCAGGGTGAGAAGCAACAGGCATAAGCTGAAACAATAAGTAGGGAAGAGGAGCAGTATTCATCTAAGGAAACAGTGCTTGCACAGAATGAACTGATGCTTGGCATGGGATATTTGGAGTATGAAACTTATCTGAGATCTGAGCTGCCTTTCTTTCAGCCGGAAAAAACACTGACAATCCCACTGCCACTGAATGTTAGACTTCTGAAAAATTCAATATATTTCTAATTTTGGCACTTTTATCATATCTGTTGTTATTAAAAATTCGGTAGTTCAATTGTGCAGTAGTTTTTGGATCATGTTTCCAACTGAGTTGAAAAGTAAGAAGAAAAAAATATATTATAACAAGGTGTTACAAAAAAAGGACAACCTTAAAGATTAACTGTGCATCATATTTATCATGTCCCTTTGCTATTATATTATTGGAAATACAGTATATTTGGTAAGAGTCTTTTAATTAGAGAGGTTCTAAAGCATCTGATCAATTACATTGTTTGTTTCAAAGGTAATCCAAAGTTTTAAACAGCCGGATGGTGTTGTTATCTTTAGGGTGTTTTATCTTAGTTATCTTTCTTTTTGTGCATATTATTTGTATTTAAATAGGTTGGAGGAAGAAGTTGTCTAAGTTAACAACAAAGGCTTCATTTGTTTTTTTGAAAGAGTTGCAACAGTGTGAGTAAACTAGGCTGCTCCTTTGAGACTAGCTGTACCATAATTCAGCTTTCTGCTTAAATAGTAGTTGAATATTAATTAGAAGTATTTTTTCTCTGAATTTATCAGGAACTTAAGAGAGCCTAGCTATTTCCATTAACACTTTTTTGTCATTTTATATTTTAACATTAATTTATTATAAAAGAACATTTTAGAATATTTAAAGATTAATATGAAGCATTTAATCACACTTATTCAATTTTTACAGTGATGCAAAATATTACTTGAACCTTCAGAATGAGTTTGCAAGTGTTACATGATGGTCCACAAAAAAAGTAACAAAAATCATTTTAACTGGTAACAACAAAGCATCATTTAACTAAACATGGCATAACTACATGTAGTTTACTGAATTATGATATTTTTAGAAGATTTTGTATGTCTTCTTTGAGCAAGAGAAGCCATAGTTGATGGCAAATGAACAGTGGTAATGAGAAAAAAATAGTAGTAAAAAGTACTGTGTCACATACACTGTATAATATTTGTATCTTTGGAAAATGAGCCAAAGCATGTTAAAATCAATGTGAATCTTTCTAATACTGTCACATTAGTATTAAAAGTAGGAATGTGATGATGAAATCTGTTGATGCAAAACTGTATGTCATTTTAGCAACAAAGGACTGTAAGAATATTATATAGGAAGAAGTGAAAGAAAATGGTACTAAAATAAAAATAAAGTATTATATTTAGAAAAAAAATCATATAAATGTCTGCTCTAAACCAGGTGCTCCTTTGGAAAGAACAGAAGAAAATGTTTTGATCACCAGGTGACTGAGACACCATTATAACTCATCACTGAAGAAGGTAATGGAATTCTAATTCATAATTTGTGAAAGATGATTTCAGTTAATATCTTTGCAAAAATTGCTGGTAAGATTGCACCTTTTTTTTTAAGATGAGACTTGATAAATCTACTAAGGAACTACATATCATTTATTCAAAGTCTCATAAGATGATTAAACTTAAGACTTTATGATTTTCATAAAATGCTTTGAAAAGGGAGTTGAGATTCAGCTGCAGTATTGTATTACTGTGGAGTAGCTGAGACACCATGTTAAATACCCACATTTATTAGAGATTCCCTGGTGCCTAAATATTTTGTAAAGAAAATGTACATTTAGGTGCATTCCTTCCTAGGATCACACAACTTGCTCTGCAAACACTTCTATACTTTAGCAGGGGTTTTGTAGACAATAGTGCTGAAAGCTGACCTTTGAAATGCACTAAATTTTTCAGTACTGTCTTTTATGTGTAATTTATTACTACCTTGTGATCATGTTGCATAGCACTTTATTTTTGAGTTAGTCATATGGTCTACAATAGGTCTATTCAGTGTTTGAGACATTATCCAGTGCAAATTTAGTACCTCATTTCATTCCTTAGTTTGCATTGGCATCCTCTGCTTTTAAGTGGCTTGTTTCTTACAGAGTGAATTCTGATGTGTATCTTAGTCCTCACAATAATTCCTTTATATAATTTCTCTTCCCTTTCTTTTCTCTTCAGCTTTTCTGAAGACTTTCTCATTTTTTTCCTCTTCTTCTTTCTTTTTTTTTAATACCAAAATAAGATAGGTATTATATATTCTTAAGTGAGGTATTTTCACCTATGACCAAAAAAATCTTCTGTATTCACATACATAAATATAGGCCTAAATATCAAAATACTTTTCATCTTAACTACTTCTTGCATTTCATAATTTCCTTGATGTGTTTTGATTAAGCTACCCTGACTAATGTTACATTTAATAACTGTAAAAGATTACAATTACAAAAATGAATAAAAGTTAAATTAATTTTAATATTTCTTTTCTAAACCTGAAGGGATGTTATAGTTTTTGCTTCATTTTATATTGTATTATTATAAAGACACAGACTGCTATTCAGAAATTCTACACCTTCCAGAAATAGGCCTTAAATATATATTTGCAGAACTGGTGTAATGGATAAAGACATTTATCCAGACCAATTTAAAAAGTTAACACAAGACTTTAAAAAAAGCAGTGATGAAAGGGAGGTTTTCAGAGTACTCCTCCCCCATGAATCTTTTTTCACCTACTTTTATGAAGGATTAAGAAGCAGAATGGTGGCCATTCCCCCCCCAGTTTTTCATCCATTGATCTGATTAATTGATGATTGAGCCATGCAAATCTAAAATAATGATGTACATGTGCATCATTTACTGATTCAATCTGAGTAGCTGAGTGGCCTTTTTCCCCCCTTTTTTGATCTTCTGCTCAACATTTAAGTACTATCCATCTAAGACAGTATTTCAAAAGTCATAGACAGAATCTGGGTTGTGTCTACATTTGTGTTTTGTTTGTACAGAATAGCACACCCTTGGAGTGGACTCTCAGATCATTCCAATTTACCATATACTGGTTTGGTCACTGCAAATATTTGGTGTATGCAAACAATTGTCCTTTTGGAGGAAATGAAACTGGAAGACGTGTTGCATGGATGTGTCAAATATGCTCTCACTGTGAAGTCCTCCCAAGTGTAGGCAATGTGAATGTGCCCAGGGAAGGAGTTAGAACTGTTAAGAGCACCCTGAAGTGCTTCTTATGCTGAAAAAGTACCAGATGGTATCTTTGTAACTTTATCCTCCACCTGTCATCCAGTTTTCTTCTAAGTCAATATGCTTTCTCTTCCCCACAACTTGTTTACTGTCCTGCCCTTGAACTCCTTGTTGCTTTTGTATGAGATGGTTGACTTTATAAAATTCCTGTGAATAGAAGCAATACAGTTATGTCCTAATGGATGGGTTCAGTTTCTCCTGTGCTTACTTATAATGGGATAGCTTCTATCTTTTTTTGGAAAATGGAATATGTAAAAACTTCCTCTCTGCATGGGTTTATATTTATCTGATGGACCATGCTGGGGGAAACAATGGAGTTTTTGTCTCCTGACTGACCATGGAAGCCAGCTCCTATGTCACCCTAACATGGGGTTGCCACATAGATGTGCTCACATACACACACATGAACAGAAAAGCTCTCCAATGTCTAACAGTATATGCTTAACCTACTGGACTTTGCAGGAACATAGACTCTGTGACACCATTGGAAGAGGCAGAGCTGTCTCTATGTATGATTCTCTCCAAACATAACTGACATGGAAGAACTACATATTTAGTTCAGATATCATGAGTGTTTCTTCATATAATTTCTTCCACATTCTTGTTTCCCAGTTGATAACACTTTTTTCAGCCACTGCTTAGCCTCACTACAGACTAAGTTTTATATTAAAAAATGTAGAACCCACTTCATCCTCTTTCTGAGCATAGTAAGTCAAGAAATTTGTGTTTTTCCTGTAAGCAGATCATGTTAGTGAATTTTCAGAAAAACTTGGTTTCAGAGGAAGTAGCTAAAAAAATACTTTGCCACATAAGTTTGTTGTCAAGGCATTTATAAGAAATTCTTACACAGAAATTCACTCAATAATTGTTTTTTGCAGGAAAACCTTTCCAGAAAAATAAGATAAAAACTGCTACTGTATGTACTGGTTCTGGCTGGAATGGAGTTAACTTTCTTCATAGGAGCCCATATGGTGCTGTGCTTTGGATCTGTGGCTAAAACAGCGTGGGTAATACACCAATATGTGTCTTTTTCCCACTCTGCACACCCCTTCCCCCAGTTTGAGTAGGCTGGGGGTGGGCACGAAGCTGGGAGCACACACAGCTGGGACAGCTGACCCAAAGTGGATGAAGGGATATTCCACACCATATCATGTCATAGTCAGCAATAAAAATGGGTAGAGGAAGAAGGGGTGAGGGGTTCTCACTTACAAGGTGGCCCTTGTTCAGAGACTGCCTGAGTAACAGTCTGCTTGTGGGAGGTGGTGAGTGATTGCCTTTGCATCACTTGGTTATTTTCTCTTTCCGTCACTTATTAAACTGAAGCTTCAGTTTTATGAAGTGGCAGAACTTAGTCCTCACTGTGCAAGAATCCAGAAATGCACCCAACTCCAAGTCTGATTTTGAGGGTGTTAGTCCAGGTGTGTGGTGGGAAGTAAAAGTGATTGTTTATATGTTTAAAGTTAGGGATGTATAAGTATCTTCCTGAATTTTGCCCTTACTAAATATATTTCCAGGACAATGCTTGAAGTGGGATGCTTGTTACAGAATCTTTTGTGAACTGTTTTAATGAGTTCCAAAATACACATGCATATATAAATATGCATGATGGAAAATAATTTAAATCTTTACAAATGTGCTGAATATTTGTGTGGTCATTAACAAATAAGCTCCAGGCCATCCATTGAAACAACCATAATAACAACAGCAGCAATCTGATCCTTTTTTCCTCTCTTATCTAGTAAAGGCGCACACTTCAAGATCATTAAACTTCCTGTGTGAATATGGGACATGCTGATCACACTGATTTCCATATAGTTTAGTAGGAGAAGTATGAGTTGTCTTTCTCCCATGTACCCATATATAAATACACACACAAACATCTGATTTTCTATGTATAACAAAAGGTGTTTCTGGGCATATAGATGCTATTTAAAATGTTACTATTTACATGAAATGGAAGAGAACCAACATATTCCTGTGGCAGAAAAAAAGTAAATTATCTCATAGCATAAAAATAAATCAAATTATTAGTCTCCTCTTTTGGTCCCCAACACCTTACTGCAATTACTTCTTGAGCAACTTTATTTAAATGACACATCTATCTGCTTTCTGTGATGATCTGAGAACTTTTGGACCAAAGGCACATTAGAATGGAATAAGCACATTAGAATGGAATCAGTGGATATATAAAAAAATAAAACTACTTCTTTTTATAGCTTATATTTATATCAGGAAGAAAATAAGGTAAAGATGATGGCGCTGATATGACAAATCAAATAGTCTCTCTTGCTTTTTTTAATATAAAAATTTTGCTATGGAATATTTGAGAAGGTATTCAATATATTTTAAACCCACCCACAGGTTAATAACTCAAAGTAAAATAAAAGCAGTAACTTACATTCTGCAGATCCTGACCCTGCCAAAATGACTTGAAAAACCTGGCAAAAAGGCTGTCCTTTCATTGAATTCTTTGGCTCATGTTTTATGCACGAGCATGCTTTGCTTCAACATTTGGCATGAATGCTTTCCTATTTCACCTTAGGGACAAATGCATCCAGGGCAACAGATAAAAAGAACAGAGTCCCACTCTCTGTTACAGTTTGAGATAACCTTCACGATACAAGCTACTACTGCAGGTCAGAATCTTATTTTTATACCTGTCTGCACTTTTTTTTTAGAGATCCTCATTGGAAGTCCTTTTGCAATGGTCTAGAACAGTCAGTTGATTTCAGAAGTGCTTCATTATCATCTGTGCTGTGTTTGGGAACTAATAACAGATTCTTCTTCCTGGCCTACTGCTGTCTAGATGATGTTTGGCTATGCACTCTGGTGCATCGCTTTTGGTCTTGCAATGATTCAGCAAAAATGGTGAAGCATGCCTTTCTTTCTCAGTATGCTCCCTTCTGAGTAAGCTTCATCTGTTTTTTTTGCATTTGTCCATTACTGTCTTTTGGGGAATACTGCTTTCATGTCATAAGCCTGAAACTTTTCTGATGTTGGTGGAAATTCTAAACCACTTCACCGCAGCCATGTTTCCATCCTCTTCTACAATGTGCTAGGCTGTGAGCTTGGTCTTGACAGCCCGTACCCTACATGTTGAGGCAACGTTAACCATAAAGTATATTCTAGAGATCGTTCAGTGGTGTAGATACAAACCAGAGTATATATGAGAGGATGCTTTCTTATATGCATTTTCAGTCTCATCCTGATAAATAGATAAAATAAATAAATAAATGACAGTTTGAATGCTGGACAGTTCTGGCAGAGGGAAACTGCTGGAAAGGCAGTGGTTTGTTTCCAGGTAGATCAATACCTTTTGGTTCATTGAAGCAGAATGGAAAAAATTATGCTGTTGTAGAATGTCATATCACTACAGATAGAATGTTTCCCTTCTTTAATACTACAAAGCCTATGAAACTAAACTCTTATTAATCTTCTGCATATGTATTATAAATGTATAAACAGCTTTAAGGGTTTGGGTATGAACCAGTAAAAACCATTTAAAATATGTCACATACTTGATCCATGTTTTAAATCATTAAAAAAAGAACAAAAGCACTATACTACAACATAAGTTAAACATGCAGCATAGCTCAATCCTTAATTTTTCCAGCATAAGATGGAAGTTTCACCTAAATATAATTCTTCCAAATCTCTTTTCACGGGCAATTTGTAAATCTTCAATGAAATGCTGTAAGATGCATACAATATACCTGAGATGATGGAACAACGTCTTTAATGTTATTCAAGTTTCTCTGGGAAATATGTATCAACACACTTTGTTAAAATAAGTATTAAATTACAAAGCCCACAGTGGCGTTGTCATAAATATCAAAAAACAAAACCAACTTATTATGTTGCAGCTTTCACCCTGAAGGAACCAAAAAGCTTTTTTCAAATTATCTATACCAGTGTGTAAGCTAGCTTTGAAATGCAGCTCTCTTTGCAGCTAGACCCCTATGACAGCAGAATTATAGTCACAACAACTAAGAGGTGGAGACAACAGGGTGAACTTCTGGCCAGCAGTATTAACTGTATTAGAAATCTGGCTGATGGGCTTTTACTAACAAGAAATTGTGCAAATATTTGTTTTGAAGTTCATCCAAGCTAAATGCCTAAAACATGAATTAGCAATATTGTTCCTAAGTAGTCATGTTTGCAACCTTTATTTTATCCAGGTAAATCTAAGAGTCATTAATTTATGAGCAATTTAGTAGCTATGATGGTATGGATACAAACCATACACTAATTATACATAAGATTTGGGGGTTTTTAATATACAAAATATCACTGTCTTCCAGTATAAGCTACTTGGCCTTCATAGTGTGTACCCAAACCTCAGGAAGAATCTGTGCACGATTTCACATCACCACCATGTTCCAGTCCAAGCTTGCAGGTTTCAATGGGCCGGTGTGGGGCACGATGACAAAAGAACATAAAAGAAAAAAGGTAAACTTAGTATGTATGTGCACAAGACAGGATTAACCTGCTACTAGCTTATAAATGGGGAGAAGGAGACAGTCTAAATAACAAGTTTATTCCCTTTTTAACAACAGAATTACCATGTTTAGGATGTCTGAAGTTCTTCTGTATTTGGGGTTCTTTATATTTTTCTGCAATCAGAGAAGTTGAGTGGTATTTCCTTCAAGAAATTTCCTGTATATCTTTTTGTCTTCATGTAAGATTTGGATCATTTGTTTTGCTAAAAATCCTAAACATTGGATTTTTCCAGAAAAGTAGGTTAGATATAGGCCACGTTTAAAATACACAAACAATATCTCCTCTAAAAACTGCAGAATAAGAAATCTCATGGCACTAGTGCAATATTGCATTCTGCAGTGTAGAGCCCTGCATGTGTGCAGCCTGTGACTGATGTTAATGAATCACTACTATTTTGCAGGATACAGAGGTCTATCTTAGAAAACTGTATTGCAGACTTACTGCTTTGGAGTGCACATGATGCATTATCTTGTAGAATTCCCCCAACAAAAGCTCTATTAGGATCTCAGACAAATAAATGATGGTGTTGATCTTGAACTTTGCAAGGAAAAGATAAAATTCATCTGTGGTGTTTTAGTGACCTGCTCCCCCATACAAAGTGTGCTATTCAGTTTGCTTTTCCTTTGAATGTGAAGCTGATTGGCACTAAGAGTATCTGACTGCCCATTTGTGTTCTACACAGTAGGTCTCGTGACAAAAATAGATTAACACTTCTAATTTTTTTGTTTTCTACTCATCCAATTAATATATATATAATTACATACATATACATATATATAAAATTAATATCTTTTGTGTCTTTTTGAGGTAATTATATTCAAAGAATTCTGTGGTAGACCTAAACATTCTCAAGTCCACTATCATCTCACTGTATACAGAAAAACTTGTTTCAATTCCACATTATAGTACAATTAGAAATATATTTTTAATTTGCATCTGTATTTGGAAGATGGTGTCTATACAGAATCACAGAATGGCTGAGTATGGGAGGGACCCCTGGAGATCACCTAGTCCAACTTCCCTGCTTGAAGAGAGATCAAGTAGGGCAGGTTGCTCAGTTATGTATGCACACTGAGAAGAGCCTCCTGAACATTCTCTTCGCCAGACAAAACAGTTCCAGTTCCCTCAGCTTCTTCTGGTAAGGAAGATGCTCTAGTCCATTAATCATTTCAGTGGCCCTTCACTGGACTGACTCTGATATGTCCATGTCTCTCTCGTACTGGGCAGCCCAGACCTGGATGCAGCCCTCCAGACATGTCTCACCAGTACTGAGTAGAGGGAAAGAACACCTCCCTTGAGCTGCTGGGAATGCTTTTCCTAATGCAGCCTAGGAGGCTGTTGGCCTGCTTTGCCACAAGGGCACATTGCTAACAAAACATAACTATAGTTAACAAAATCTACAGCTGTGAATGAAGACTCTATTTCTTTTTTAACTGTTGCTTGAAACAAACCAGAACAAAACAAAGTTAATTTTTACTAATTTAATTAAATTCTTTGTCTCTAAACATAAAATTAATGTTTCTCAGTTTGGATTTACTGTAAATAATTAATCTACAGAGAATGAGTGTACAAAGTTCATTAATTTCTTCAAATAATTTGGTGACATGGATCATGGTTTCCATCCGCCTGTCCAGTTCTTACTTGGTCTGTAAGCCAAAACCTCTGAATGATGTGTCCCTCACCTTTTGTCCATTCTCTTAGGTTCAGTTTCTGACAAAAATATTTATAGTTTACTAGGTTTGTCCTGGTAGAGTCACTACCACTGACTTCTGTCCAGCTCAACTATTCAAATCAAATAGACATTGAGAATAGTTATTAAAAGCTTAAACTGTCAACCATCCTTCAGCATCTATTCCTTCCTTGAAAAATCAAACATTCATGTGGAAATTTTCTGTCCATCCAAAACCTGTTCAATGTCAGTTCAGTGCTTATATGGCAGTACAGAACAGAGCTAACGTGGCTACTTATAGTTCAGTGTCAATATAATATTAAACCAGAAAAAAACCCCAACTGAGAATACAATGGCTAAATGTCCAATGTAATTACTTGCACCGAAAACTTTCTGCATATGACCTTCTTTTAATTTAGGGTTGTGATAACTGTCATGTTTGATGCAACTGTACTGTCAAAGAAATGTTGGCCCCAATGAGCTGTAAAATCAACCTAAAATAGGTATATAAGTACATTTGTAAATACAGAATTGTTATCCTAGTTGTTCCAATATTTGGATAAGGGAAAGCTCTAATGATGAGTCATTTTATAAGCAAATTGTCGTCTCATGGGTTTCTCAAGTGATAATAAAAGTAGCATAAAGATTTTCTGGTGGAAGACTGACCAATTTGAAACAAGGTAGTATTTTCTGAGCCAGCATATTGAAAAGATAGTCTAGAAACTAAAGCTAATATTGTTATTCTTGCCCCCCTCCCCAGCTTTTCAAATCTGATGATTGTAGGAATGACATGTATTTTATGCTTGATGGATGAAAAGAGACAGTAAAAGGCAAGATGAGCTAATAACAGTAAAGTCTGTATTGAATCAGAAATGTATTGTGGTACTGAGAGGAATCAAGATATGTGCTTCAATCATTAGAGTTTGTCACAAGTGAGATTTGTTGGTTGATGTGCTGTCAAAGTACTGAGAGAGAAAGGTTTTATAACAAGCAGCTAGACATGCAGAAAAAGCAGTTTAGGACTCAAAGGACTCAGTATAAATAGAAGTTATAAAGTGAAAAAGAGTAATAAAGTTGGCATCAAGAGAAGGGCAGTATTGATCTAGACTTTAAAAAAACAACTTCTCCTTTTTCAGACACCTTGAAAAATTATCTTCTTAGTTTTTACTTTCTTAAAATCATTACTTTTTATAATTAAATGTGTCTTCACTTCTCACTTAGAAGAGGAGGACTCAAAAAAGCTCAAGCTGCATGTATCTTTGAACACTATTCTTCCTCTACCTATCTGTTTTTAAAGCATAACATATTATGTTACAATTCTGGGTGTAATCCGGTTCTGGATTGGTCTGCATATACATTTTCTTAAGTATACACCAGGTTACATTGAAGATTTTACTTAATTTATAGCTACTGGTAAAGCTTTTCTCACCTGGCAATGAAAATTTGGGGTATTTCACTCCATTGTAATACCAGGTTAGTGCTAAAGATAGTCTTTTAAAGAAATTACTGCCATTTTCTGAGAAAATTTAACAAAGTGAATTTTCTCGTTGGAGAGTTTATCCTTCCAGCACAGGTTTGGCGTGTGCAGTATCACTCACAAATTCCTTCATGTTCCTTCCACCCCCATAACATATGCTGTTGATCTTCTACTTTTACTTTACATTGATTAAAAAATCCTTTGTAGTTATATTTGCTTTTGTTTTGTTTATACACACTAGTGGTATTTAAGTTCTACCAAAAACCCCCTGAATTTCTATTGAAACTGACTGGAAGTGACTTCCGATCTGGTCAGACAACATCCATTCTATCTCAAACAGCCTCTTCCAAATATTGCTTAAATTTTTTATCTGTTTCTTTGCAAAATCTCTCTTCCTCCATACTGGTAACTAGTACTCTGTCAGGTATAACATGTGCAAGTTAAAAGTTTGAGTAGCAACCCTTCAGTGGGTCAAGCACTATAAAGGTCTGTCTAACAATAGTTAAACTTGTAGATTCTGGTTTTGTGTTCTTGCCTCTCTCAATATGTGTGTGACTCGTGAATAATGATAATGCTAATTTGTTGACTTTAGTCTTTTCTTGACTGTTATATATGTTGCTGCTTTGGCTACTGGTTGACTAGTAGAGCTGTATGTGAATATTTTCCAAACTCTACGGCTTGTTGATTGTTTATTGCTTTTTGCAGATTGGACCTTTAAAACTCTTCCTCTTGCTTTCCCTCCTGACTGTAAGAAAAAAGGAAGATTCTGTCTTGAAAAAGACAATTAGGGTATTCACATGCAATGTGAAAAATCCAGATTGCACTCTCTCTTCAAGACCACTTGGGTCTCCCAAATTCAGAAAAGTACTCCAAATCTTGCATATTCTGCCAGATTCTAATTGTTTGTTTTCTCACTTTGTCAGAACTTAGGTAGAAGCTGAAAATAAACAAAAGCAGCTGTGCAGACTTTCCATCTAAAAGCTGCAGTGTGGACGCCTGCTCTACAGCATGGTCTCTTCCATGGGTTTCAGGGGAATCCCTGCTCCAGTGCCTGGAGCACCTCCTCCCCTCGTTCTTCTCTGGCCTTGGTGTTCATAGGGCTGTTTTGCACACTTTTTTTTCTTCACTCCTCTCTGTTGTGCAGAGTTTTGCCCTTTCTTAACTATGTTTCTTTGAGGCACCACCATTTTTGCTGCTGGGCTCAGCTGTGCCCTGGTGGGTCCATTGGAGCTGGTTGGAACCGGCCGTGTCCGGCACAGGGCAGCTCCAGCCTCTCCTCACAGAGGCCACCCCTGTAGTCCCCCCACTGCAAACACCTTGCCTCCTACACCCAGTACAGGCACCAAAAGACAACCTAATAATAACAGACAACTGAGAGACCTGGTGGAAGGACAATCAATCAGGTACAGTGGTACCAGAATACCAACTTTTTAAGACTCAAGTGAGACATACCAGTGCAAGAGTGGCACTGTCAGCCAAGGATTATATAAGCTGTGGCGCGGTATTGGAGGAAAGGAGAAGCACTCAGGTGACCTTAAGGGTAGATGCCCCAGTTCCTAATAGTAAAAGCTGTCCGAGGGTTGCACTATCTACTTCCTATCAGCATGAAAATAATGATGAGAAAATGTGAAATGAGATTGGACAAGCTACAAGTATCAAAGAAAGAGTGATAGTGGGAGATTTCAGCTATTTCAGTAGACTAAATCAATGCCTTATGAAGATATGATGTAGAGATAAAAAATTCAGGCTCAGTAAATGACTGTTTACTGCAACAGCTTGTCTTAGAGCTCATAGAAAAGAGACTGTTTGGAATTTTCAGCCTGAGGGATGCAAAGGACCTGGGCCAAGAAGGATCAGTGGGAGAGCAGCTCTGTGATAGAAACCACAGTGCAATTATTTTTAAGAGTGCAGTGGGAGAGAGAGAGACAAATAAATCAAGCAAATTGATACTTGATTTCAAGATAGGGAACAGTAAAGAAAGAAATTTTCAAAGACAAAATGGAGTTGCTCAAAAAGCCTGCATGCAGAATGAAGGCTGCTATAAATGCCATATTAGAAGCCCAGTTAGAATGTGTGCCATAACACAAAAAGAAACCAAAGTGGTCCAAAAGTCCCTTGCATGTCTTCCTGGGAAAGTTAAGGAGACTGTTGCAGCTAATAGTTTGACCTCTAAAAAATGAAAAGCTTGCTCAATTAGGAAGAAAATGAATACAGATAAAAACTGCAGGTCAAATGTAAAGAGGAAATTTGGAGACTTAACCAGAAAGGTCAGACCTAAAACCTTGCAAAGCTTGCTCAAAGTGATAGCAAAACAGCACTTTAAACACATCAAAAACAGTACACCAGGTGATCAGGCCATATCTAAAAAATACCAATGAATTCTTTGTTTCAGACTTGATCCTGGCTGGACGCGTGGGCCAGGGACCAACAACTGACCCATTCTTTCTCTGTATCTGAGAGGTCAGAGAAGCTGGATCAGTGGATCAGATTGAAGTAAATACATAGGAACTATTACATCACCTAGGTGAGTCAGATGTCAAGAAATCATCACAACCGGATGGCATTCACTAAAGAGTCCTGAAATGTCTCAAATATGAAGCTGCTGCTCTACTAGCCGAAGTGCATGACCTAACATTACAAAGAGTCACCACCAGAGGAGTTTGAGATGTCTACAAAAACTGCCAAGGATGGGATTCTGGAAACTAGAGACTGGTAACTGATTTTTGTCACTGGTATGACAGAAGAATCTATAATAAACAAAAGCTTTAGAATCAGTATGGCTTCTGCTAGAGTGTGAGGTGTCAACAGGAGGTGTAAGTGAAAAGTTTATGAAGGGGATTCGGTGGGCATAAAGTATCTGGATTTTCAGAAGCATTTGAGAAGATTCCATAGTAAAAGCTACGAAAGGGACAAATCTGCCAGGGGATTGAAGAAAGATCTTCCAATGGATTCAAGCTGGTTAAAGCATGGGACTCAGAGGGTTAGGATATAACAGTCTCTCTCCAGGATGGTTCCTTAAGGATGACTATGAGTACAAGCTTTGTTCAGTGATTTCACCAGTAATCTGGAGAACAGTCACAGATGCCACAAGGCTCTTTTAAGTTGTCAAATGTTGTGTCAATGTCAAAGAACTGCAGAAGAACCCCACAAAACTGAAAGCAGGCAGAAAGGTGGCATATGAGCTTCATAAAAGCAAACATAAGGGAATCTCTTGGGGAAAACCACCTCAGCCTTAACCACATTGAACTTGGTCTGGCAGGTACAATCAGGAAGGACATCTTGAAATCCTCATTCACAGCTCTCTGAAATCACTGGCTTGATGTGTCAGAGCAGCCCAGAAAGCCAACAAAATCCTGGACATCACCAAAAAAGATACTGAGAGCAAGACAGAGGGCATCATTCTGTGACTGTGTGTAACCATGGTGCACCGCCTCCTGAGCAATGTCTGCAGTCATGGTCTCCACATCTCAGAAGTGTGCAGGAGTGTGAAAAAAGCTGCAGAGATGGGCAGCTCAAATGGTTGAGGTGATGGAGCGGCTGCCTGATGAAGTGAGGTTAAGGAGACTGGGACTCTTCCGTTTGGTAAGGAAAAGGCTGACAGGGTATGACTTGGGTTTGCAAAATCATGCAGGTAGATAATCAGCTGAAGACAGATCTTTCGCTAAAGGAAGGATCACTAAAGGTTCACTAAATACTACAATACCAGAAGCAGGGGAATGCAATGAAACTCACATATTAGTTCAAAACAGGCACTTCTTTACACAGCAGGTAGTGATCTTCTGAAACATGCTGCCACAGGAGGCTGTGGAGACAGAAAATATTAGCAAGCTCAATAAGACATTAGACATGTTCCTGGACAAAAGGTTAGCAGATGGGAACTAAAAGGACTGTTGGGGATGTACCCTCATGTAAACTAACTTTGGTTTCTGGGGAAAGAAGAGGGGAACAGATTGCAGAAAGTGGTTGGTTTGCAGACTTTCTCCAAATAGCATCTCTTCCTGCTGTTATTGGAGGCAGGTCAGTCAGGCCATTAGTCTAACCCAGAGGAGCATAAATTTAGAAAATGAGCAATTAATTTATCCAGTGAGATATAAGCCCTGTAAAAGCAAGAATATGCATTGACTGGTGGCACAAAAATCATTTCTCATGGTTTAACCCCAGCCAGCAACTAAGCACCGCGCAGCCGCTCACTCACTTCCCCCCTCCCCCAGTGGGATGGGGGAGAAAATTGGGAAAAGAAGTAAAACTCGGGGATTGAGATAAGAATGGTTGAATAGAATATAAAAAGAAGAAACTGGTAATGATAATGATAACACTAATAAAGTGACAGCAGTAATAATAAAAGGATTGGAATGTACAAATAATGCACAGTGCAATTGCTCACCACCCACAGATCAATGCCCAGTTAGTCCCAGAGCGGCGATCCCCCCACCCCCATTGCCCCCAGGTTTATACACTAGATATGATGTCACATGGTATGGAATACCCCATTGGCCAGTTTGGGTCAGCTGTCCTAGCTGTGTCCTGTGCCAACTTCTTGTGCCCCTCCAGCTTTCTCGCTGGCTGGGCATGAGAATCTGAAAAATCCTTGACTTTAGTCTAAATCCTATTTAGCAACAACTAAAAACATCAGTGTTATTCAACATTCTTCTCATACTGAAGTCAAAAACATAGCACTGTAACAGCTACTAGGAAGACAATTCTATCCCAGTTGAAACCCAGACATCATTCTAACTAGATTTAGTAACACTACCGTTGTGTATAAAAATATGAACTTTACTAATTATTTTCCCAGATTTAGTCTGGAATCCTTTAATAGAATAATAGACTAAAAGAATCCTCAGCAGGTCATCTGGTCTATTTTCTCTGCCTAAAACAAGAAAACATACCTTCACCACTACTGGCAGTTGTTTCTTTGATGCTACACGTACTACATGCTCTTCCAATTTAGTCTCATGATTAATCATCTCTACAGCTGCAATTCTTTTTTTCCCATTATCTAGTCATGATGTTTCTTCCTCTTATTTAGTCTTTTCCTTTTGGTCTAACTTGTTTGGACATAGAAAATAATTCCTTTTTCAGCAATTTTTCAGTAAGAATTTCATTGCTGAACATATTGGTGATAATCTTCTGAAACTCATTTGATGCATTCTTCCTGACTGGCAATGTATGAAATGATAACGGTTCTTTGCACATGACTTGTCAATTAGTCTTATATTGTCTCACAATATCATGACCATGTTTTTGTGCATCACTGACAATCTCATAAGAAGCTCATTTTTATCATCCCTTAGTCAAGGTCTACCTTTCAACTGCTTCTTTCAATCCTAGGTCTGTTGTTCTGCTGTTATAAATGAGGTTAGTTTGACACCTTGAGACTTTTCAGGTGCTGATAACCGTGCAGTTTATTATCATACATGAGCTTACAAGTTTGCTTATTTTTCCATTGTTCTGCTAAAAATTTAAGAAAGGTGGTTAAGGCTGTAATTCCATGGATCCTTGCCTTAGTGCAAGGCTAAGGGCTTACAAGCAATTTAAATCATTATTTTTTTCCAACTGCATGTCAGTAGAATATCACACAGTCTATGGAAGAGAAGTCTTTCATTAATTTTATATGTTTCATATACAATGGTCTATCTTACATCTTTTATTAGAATGATCTAAAATCACCTGGTATACTTATAATCTTCAAATCATTTATATATGGTATTACTGCTCAGTTTCTTGGAACAAAACAAAATCTAGAAGATCACAGCTGGAAAATACGTATCAGAAGATAGTCCTCAAAAGGAAAATTTTTGCTGGCTGGCTGATGTCAGGCATTTATTATAGGTGCACATTCAAACAGGTGAGAGAGGTGAACTAATTGATAAGGATCTGGAATTAAATTATCAGTGCCATCAAATACATTAGGATTAGTTCAACTTCTTTATTGCGAGACCATGATGTTCTTGAATAAATAGTTGAAATACAGCAAATATATTTGTATTTAAAATGACACACTGTATGGGAAAATACTGTATGTAATAGCTTTTTTAAGGAAAAAATATGTAAAACACCATATAGTACACTCTTTTCATGATTTTTAAAATATTTAAATAGAATGTTATTATTGAGATAAATATTCTTATTAGCCAGCTTCATGGTTAGATAATTACAGTTGAGAACAATATCAGCTCCGTAAATAGCAGGTCCATACTGTAAAGTACAATGATATCATATACTTGCAATCAAGAAGTTAAGGGCTTTGACAGAGCATGCCCTGATTCCCGTCTACATTGTGCACTCAAGTTTTCTTTCTAAAGAGGATAGAGTTTTGTGGGTGTCCTGTGCCCTGTTCTTATTCTGATATAGAGTTGGGATAAACTAGGGCACATTTTCTAAAGGAGCTTATAAACTCATCATAGTTCTCTACTTCAGACCAAGAAATGGTATCTTCTGTTAATATGAAGAGAGATAAAAGTACAAAGGTAAAACAAGATTAAAAGGGAATCAAAATCTTTAGGAAATGAATTGGAAAAAAGGTTAAGATTGTTATATGGTGTCTAACAGTCAATATTGAGAGGCTTAGGATAAAATCATAGAATCATAGAATCATTTAGGTTGGAAAAGACCTTCAACATCATCGAGTCCAACCATCATCCATGCCCACTAAACCATGTCCTGAAGTGCCTTGTCTATGCGCTCTTTGAATACCTCCAGGGATGGTGACTCAACCACTTCCCTGGGCAGCCTGTTCCAATGCTTGACAAACCTTTCAGTAAAGAAATATTTTCCAATATCCAACCTAACTTCCTTGCTGCAACTTGAGGCCATTTCCTATTGTCCTATCTCCAGCCAGCTGACAGAAGAGACTGACACTCACCTTGCTACAACCTCCTTTCAGGTAGTTGTAGAGAGCAATAAGGTCTCCCCTCAGCCTCCTTTACTCCAGACTAAACAGCCCCAGTTTCCTCAGCCGCTCCTCATAAGACTTGTGCTCCAGGCCCCTCACCAACTTGGTTGCCCTTCTCTGAACATGCTCCAGCACCTCCATGTCTTTCCTGTAGTGAGGGGCCCAAAACTGAACACAGTACTCGAGGTGTGGCCTCACCAGTGCCCAGTACAGGGGAACAACCACCTCCCTGCTCCTGCTGGCCACACTATTTCTGATACAGGCCAGGATGCCGTTGGCCTTCTTGGCCACCTGGGCACACTGCTGGCTTATGCTCAGCCAGCTGTCAACCAGCAACCCCAGGTCTTTTTCTGCCGGTGCATTCTTGATAACAAACTAGGTTCAGAGAGGAAATAAGAGTATAACAACTCTATCTATTCAAAAGATCATTTCCAGGGCTGAAATGGATATCTCTTTCTATTCCTGGGTTTCATAGCTTTAACTGAGTCCTTATTTTGTTAGTAATCTTATGATGCAGTCTGTCATTTACTGAAATTAAGCTGAAATCACCAACTCTTTTTCAAACAAGACATCAAGCAATGTTCTTTAGTTGTTGTTGAGTTCTGACTGTTAAAATGGATCCAGACTGTAATTTAGATGTGTTTGTCTGACCCATCTGCTTTTTTGTTAATGTGAATTTTTTCAAATATTTGGATAGATCTAACAAAAATATTCATACTTCAGAACAACACTTCTGTTGTTTTAGTTATACAGTAGTTACACAACTCAAATAAAGGATTGGAGGTTACAGTTCAATACTTCTATAAAAAAGTTTACTGAAATCTTCATTAAGGAAATGTTTATCATAAAATCAAATTAGGTGGATCTCACTGTATCTGTTTAGTTCTGTGATGATTATAATTCTGCAGTTGCTAATAAATTTGACACTTCATTTAATAACAGAAGAATGAATATTCCTTATATATTTTGGTGCACTTAGAAGTTTTTTATGCAATGACTTACGCACAGTAAAGTTCAGTTTGTGTCCTATAAGTCCAAAAAAATCCAAATAAAATAAAAGTTTTCATCAGACAAGAGTGTTAGACAGCAAGGATATTTGTCTGTTGTTTTGGAATAAACATGAAGTAAAAATGACCTGGAAGTACAAATTTCGCTAATAAAACTCCATGGTTTTCGTCCACTGCAGAGCTATTCAATGATTGTGCTTGATTCTAAGTCAGAGGTCAAACAGGAGATTTATCTGAATAATAGTCTAATTTAATCTTCTTCAGCAGAATTTGAAAACTAAAATATCAGAGATTCAATCAATTTGTTTATACCTTGCAGCTGATGTCAATTCAATTGATGTGTTCTGACTTACTTTGTGCCACTCCACTTGGTTACCTTCTGAAGCAAAAAAAAAAGAAAAAAAACCCTGTCACTTCAGCAACAGTGGGAACATCTATTTTACTGCAGCATGTCTGTAGACAACATAACTTCAGAAGTAAAAATTACAAACAGATTTTAATTACCAAAGTGAAAACATTTAAATTAGAAAATGAGTGATATCTGAATATTATTAATGCAGAAACAGATACATTAGCTATGTGCAGGAGATTTCTATTTTTATAACTAAATTTATTTTTGTAAAGTAGTATTCTCATATTGAAAATGGAACAATTCCTGAAACAATTATTTTATGAAGATGTTGTTCATTTTATCTGTAGGAAAACATCTTATTCAGTGGTCACTGAAGTCAATGGAATCAAATCTTCGCAAAATCTCAGAAAATATAAGAATCTAGTTGCAAAGCTGATGGCCTAAATTACATTCTATTTGTCTAGCCACTATTGTATGTGGTCTATATCTCATATTTTCTCTGAGGGGGAAAATATGTGGTTTCTACACATCTATTTGCAGATATCCATCTAAAGTTACATGGTTTTGGGGAATGACTTTTAGAAATTGACCCAATATTTAGAAACAAAGTCTTTTTAAAAATGTTTGCAATAAGCTGCAATTAGTTTTAGTGGAACCAAAAAATCTTTCAGAATGGGGTTTTAACTTTTTTTTTTTTAAGTTTTAAAAAACTTGTATGAAAAAGTTAAAAATTAGTGTATAACTTCAGATATACTGTTTTGAACAGCAAAAGCTTAGTCACTTTAACATTTCTGCAAGAATGCTCTCAAAATGTACTCCTGTGTTACAGGAGCAGAGTAACCTAGAGACCAGGTAAAACGAGTAGAATTACAGGTCTGAAGAGTTTTTTAACTTCCCAGGACGCATCCTGAAAATCTCTGGCAGATTACTTTTACCTGAATAAGTTTTCGATCTAAAATAGCCAGAATTTTCTCAGAATCTGTGATAAGGTCCCAAATGTAACTTTTGTCTAAGACATTAGGAAAAAATACTAACTTGGAAGGAGGAAAAAGGCAGTTAAGGCCCCTGAAAGAAAGGAAAGACAGGTTTTCTGAGAGATGGGGAAACTAATTGAGTTAAATTGGATACCTGCATTGCTACTATGAAGGACAATAAAAAACCTATATTTATATTCGGATGACTTATCAGGAGGATTAATTTCAAGTAGTATTTTTAAATGAAATTACCTTGTTTGGTTGATTTGCCTCTTTACCATGTTTCATTATACTAAAACTGTCATACAGACTTCAAGAGTGGAAGCTGTCTGTGGTGACAGTTCATCATTGGATCAGTCTTCTAGAGCTATTATTTTTTTAATGTTTTCCATCTCATTTCCTCTTTTCAAGTTGATATCACAGATCTAAAGAATTCTTCAGTGAGCTTTATCTGTGAGATAACAGTAAGACTGAGAAGCAGGAACCTTACTCATATGTTTATGACATATCCAACCTTAGGTATATTTGTAGAGATAGTCCATTTTGGCTTATGATCCACTGAGAATAAAAAATGTGGTGACAATCACCTTAAAAGTTTCTTGAGGGAAAGAAAAAGTTTTCATAATCTACCATTTCATGAAGAAAAAAACCCCCAAATTGTGTAGAGGGAATCAAATCTGTAGCAGCTGGGATTTGCTTGCATTGCAGATTCTAGACATAGTCACTCTGGACCAAACATCCATGCAGTAATGAGAATCACTGGAAAAAGTCAGGGCTGATGCTGGGATACCCCAGGTTAAAGATGTTTGTGGCTGGTTTTTCAACTTCTTTAATTTGGAAGAATGGCAGCCAGTCTAATTAATCTACTTTTTTTCCCCCTCTCAACTCTGTTCACAAAATCTTTCCTACCTTATTCCTCTCTCAAAAGGGAATACTGCACTACTTTATAGTTATGACTTTTCTAGAGGGGTTTCCCCCTCTTCGCCTAGGAAAAATGCATCTTCTCATCTCAACTCATATACATGTGAAGCATTAGTTTGGGCATATACTACCCAAGTGGATTCTCTGTCTATTCAGTGTTTACAGGAGTCCTGAGCCCCCTTCAGAGAATCACCCATATGTTTAAGGGCTGCCATGAAAGTAGATAGACTTGAGCATGTGTAGAGCTATTTCCTTTTCACCTCATGTAATTGCCTGAGACACTCTGCCCATCACTTGTTCTATTAGGCTTATTTAGTTCCTACATTTCTGGTATGGGTGAATAGTTTGCATTCACCATCATTTTTCACAAACCCTCCTTTTCCCTGCTGCCTTGCTGGCTGAATCTACAATTCCAACTCAACTAAGTTCAGCTGGGTTCCTTTTTTCTGCCATCTCTGACTCATATTTTCTTCCTTACTTTTTACTCACTGGATCTTTCTTCTCTTCCCCAGCTCAGTGCTTCCACTGTTTCTGCCTCACTCCTACATTCTTCATTATTTTCCTGATCTCCTCTTCTTATTCTTGCTGGTCCTTTGCGTCATTTTATTACTTCTGTTCAAATCTAGCCTCTCTGGAGACTCTGAGACATTGCCTCACTTCATCCTCCCACTGCAAATCTATCACTCCCCCAGTTATCTTTTACTGCATACAGAGGGATCCAAGGACAATAGTGTGTATAATTATATATGTATCCTAGTGAATCAATCAACTTGAATGCTTTCCTCTGAAATTATAAGAAGTGTGGACTACTAATTTAGCTTAAGACATTCTGTCTTCAGTTTTTCCTTTCTGTTTGTGAAAGAATTACATAAACAGTGGGGGAAAGGAGATTTGACTGCACAACAGAAACCAAAGAAACAACTCCAGCAGGGTGCTGCCAGATGAATGAAAATAAAAAGCTAAAAACCATAGATTTTTTTTTCTTATTTGTAGTAATCTGTGCTTTTGTATGTGAGAATGTTAGGTAAAAAATGCAAACGAATGTGATTTGCAAGCAGATTATATTATTTTTGGTGTAAACTCTATGACTTCAACAGGTGGGTCAACATGCTTTTATAAAAAAATCAATTACATGCTGAAGACTAGGAGTCCATGCTTCTAAGTAATATTTTTATTACTATTTTCATTTAAATTAAGCCTTATTATTGAAATATGTGACCTTATTTTTACCACATATCTACCTTCACATGAACAATTGGTGCTTACAATGCTCATTTTTTTTGTTCAGTCTGGAACTTGAAGACAAAAATCCAGATATAAGCCAAAATCTTCTGCTTGTCTCCCTGAAGTACTTTAAGAGACTTTTAGCTGCTGCTATGAAGAACTAGCCTCTAGTGAGTGTGTTTCTCTTGCTCTTTAAAAGAAGCACTCTGTATATACTGGCTTTAACAGGATAACATTATAGGGTATATTAGAGAAGCTGATAAAAATTTTCCAGGATGATGACATCACAGTTTTTGTTTTCAAACATTCAAAAGGGCCTTCTCAAAGGTGATATGCAAATGTAAATATTCATGTTAGAAAGCCCTTTTACTACCACCTTTCCTCACACATACTGATATCAATAATTAAGAATTAGATTATTATTACACTATATAGTATCTCAGGATATTTAAAATGCACACTTCTATATCTTCATTATATTTTTTCCCTTAAAGTATTCAAACACATAGTCAAATTTTAAGCCCCAACATATCTGCAGCTGAGAATAATCCACCCATTGCACAGGGCAAAGTTTGCTATAGTCTCTTTATGAAGATATAAGCATCCAATCTGAGAATAGCAAGAAGGATCAGAATGAAAACTATTAAAAGAGAATGAACGGGGGGGGGGGAAATCCAGCTGAATCCCCTAGTAAGTTTTCATGTTTCTACTGTATTTTATGAGCTTCATCAGAGAGTCAGCTTAACCTCTTTATTACATAGATAAAATTTTCATTGAATGCACAAGGATTTTTAAAAGTTCCATGAATAATGCTGGTACTTTAGAGATACAGAAACAGTAGTGATGCTTTCAATTATGACTGCAGACTGCTCACTTCCAAAGTTGGGAGTGCATCAACAAGAGATGTAACAGCAGATCTAATAATCTAGAGGAAAAGTACAGCAATCCATACATGTAGTTTAGCTTTTGTATAAAAGCTGAAGTAAGGGGAAATAGATAAACCCACTGTGGGAATTATTTTTTTTTTTCTGTGAGTGATGCAGAGAAAATTAAAAAAATGGAAAATTACCTACCTCCCCATACAAAGGTTTTGGTATCCTATATTAGGCCAGGTAAGAGAAAAATGTATCTTTTAGAAGAAAATGCACTTATTTGTGGATAGATTTTTAAAGACTCTTTCCCGCTAAATCTATGTTGCTTCTGGTACGAATCACAACTTCCATTTTATACTGGTGGTGCGTATGGTGCTGTTGGCTTCTTTTTGGAAAATATTTTTGTCATTCTATTTCCTCCAATCTTATCTGTACTCTAAAGTAATTTGTCTCAGTCTCCTGCCACTTACCAGAGAGCCTCCATAATGGTGGTCCATGAATTCCAAGATATTGTCTTCAAGAATGGTGAACACTTGGTGTTTAATAAAAACATACAAGATTTTAAGTGATATGCTGCCTCTTCCCCAAAACATGCCCTAGAAGAAGGCCTAATTCTTCACAGATTCCTCAAAATTTTTTTCTGAAGCCTGTAACATGAGTTTTTTAACCATTCTGTAGCTCATTTTTGTATTGATTATATAAATACCCTACAGCACAAAATACTTTATCTGAATAACACATAGTAATAACAACTTGTACTGTCCAGCTGAGAGAAAAAATTCCATATAATTCTACTTTAAATTTCTACTGTATTTATTTTTTATGAGGCAGATGGAGAAATAGTATACAAAACTGATACTATGTTTGGAAATTTCTTAAGTGAGATGTGATCTAAACAGATGCCTTTACCAGTATAGATCAGCTTCTGTGCCAACTAGATGTAGTTCTGTGCTTCTTCAGATTGCATATATCCATTGCTTTAAGGTGAAATATTCACAGGTATTCATGAGGCACCCTTGTACCCAATATGAGCCACCTTTCTTTACTACTGGTCTTTTCCATGAAACCCAGAAAGCACATATGATGCATTGTGAATATAGTGAACCAGAATTTTTCTAGAAATTTTTTGTCAGAAAAGAGAAGTTGTTAGAAAAGGGGATGAAAAATTACATAATAAATAGATCCAAAAAGGCATTTTAACAGGCACGGTTAATTACATAGGATACAGAAGTAACCAAAATTTTGTGAATGGAGAAATTTCTTATCCTTCAAGATTCCCCACTGAACATAATCATGTTTACCTACCTTTGGTAGAAAGGTCGATATCCGATGTGCGCTTTTAAAACCTCAGATTTCTGTCCTTGTATCAAATCTTCCTTTTAAATCGGTTGTACAGAAAACTAGAAAATTAAAACAATTTCCAGATTTTAATCAAAGTCAGAATACTGTATGTTACTTCCAAAAATAGATTTGCAAAATTAGCAGCCAAGAAGAAAATAAAGTGAGCTATTTTCTTTTTAAAATCGTAAGCTTAAAAAGTCTTTGTTTCTTTTCTCAACTTGTGCTACATCTTAACATCTGGGCAATTATGCAAACCTGTGAATTACATTTTTCCTCTTTTAGTTAATTGGCATAAAATGATAATGAAAAGAATTCAAAACCTCAGTGCAAAATTATAGTCTCAAAATACCAAATTGTAAACATACTGATTAGCATGTAAAATTTTAATGAGACTGTGTTTTGATAGAAAAATCTTCAAACTGAGAGAGTTGTGCAGCAACTTTCAGCAAATATTTTGCTTAATTAATGAATTTCAATAATTGATAGTTTTCCCCCAGACTTAAGTACCATTACTGAAACCACGTCTCTTTACTTCTTTTTTAATGAGACTGCTGTAAAGAAGTGTGAACTTGTTTAAAAAAGTATTCCCTTTCTTCTGAAAAGATTTGGTACAAGAAAGCTGATGTCCAAGTGAAAAACAGAAGTGCAATTAGTGTTTTATATGTTTATTCTAAGGCCAATTGTTCTGATAAATCTTCACTGGGGATGAGGGAGATCTTAGAGTTACGATCTCTGAAAAATCCAGAGACATTGCAACTTTGACCCTAGCAGAGCTTCCACATTATAGTACAGCTGTGGTCCATTTTCACAGGATTATAGGTGAATATTTTTGCCTATGCTCAGAGAAAATAATTCTGCTCTTAAGAATGTCCAAATAAATGAAAAAATAGAGGAAAATTCTGATGGCTTTCCTCTCACACACAGGAAATGCTTAACATTTTATATTAGGGATATGATTAAAAACAACAAGAAAATGAGTCTTAGAACTTTTGTTCTCAACCGGAATTGAATGTAGAAGGTTTTAAAACCTCTATGGATCAGTTTTCTTTTCCTTCATTACAGCAGCTAGCATTTCAGCTATCATCAAAGATATCAAACAGTGCTTTGATAGATGCTCTTATAGGATGTGAGTCCCACACTCATACCTGCATGGCTTCCGCTGAAGCTAATAAAAGTTTTGTAGACATTAGGATTTTCAGAATGAATGTCATAATACTTTTGGCAATCAGGAAGGAGGAATGATAAGGATAAGCACTCCTTTAAGAAAACCGTTTTTTTCTGAAATTTCTTGGTAACTTTTACAGGCCAAAAGGGTTGAAATAGCTAGTTTATTTAAAGCCTAAATCAGTAAACTCAGCCTCCATCATTCAATTGATTTACAGCTGTTCCATTTGTTGCCTCAAAATTCAGCCATGGAAATTATGCATTGTATACTTCACTTCTGGGGGTTTTGTTTGTTTGTTTCATTTGTATATGTATTAACTTAGAAAACTGTAAAAGGGTACTTATGTAAATTAATGAGAGAACTTAATGAAATCCTTCAGAATCACCACACTTAATCAGTAAAATGGCACAGATAGTGTCATTTCTTATTACTTTTAAATCATTGAAAAATTACATTGCATATCAATGTAAAAAATTATAACAGTTTGAAATATATTCAGTCAGGTGATCATTTTATTTATCTAAATATAAATTCTCGATTGTGTCTAGTTCACTCTAACTGAAACTAATTTTTAGGTTGATTTAGTAAATGTAACCCCTCTCTCCCATAGAGCTGTCTTTAAATTCAATAAACAAGTACTGTGTATACTCTCTACCTATCACTCCCAACTACCATATCTTGCTGCTATGTGAAGTATAGACTGCCCAGTAGAAATTGTTTACCCAGTAGAAGATAGAATACATAACAATGTACACCATCTCTGACTTGCAGACAGCAGTAAGATGCCTGAAATAGTTTTTAGATAATTCAAATTCATTTCTACCCCAAGAAATGTACATATAGAGATATTTTCCTCTTTAGCACAGTTCATCTTTCCATTCACATCATTGCAGGCTCTTGGGGAGGGAGAGGTATAAGTATTTTGGTTTGGGTCTTTTAATCATGTTTATAGGTAGGAATCAGTCATGAGAGGATGCAAGTGCCACCGAAGCACTTTCTTATTAGTTCCCTCCTGCTTAACATTTTCACATTAATGCTTATGTGAAAAAAAAACCAAAAAAACCCCAAAAACGCTATGTGGCAGCATGAGTTGTATATCCTAAACTTGAACAGGTTGTGGCATTTTGTGCCATATGGTATGCATGTCAGTGAAGTGAAGGGCATGCCTTGTCACATCGTATCCCATAATGACTTTTTGGGAGTGAAATATCATTTCCAGCTGAGGTGAGCCTTTCACTTCACTGATCTGCAAGTTACACATCTCAAGTAACACAGCTGTTTTTGGAAACTATCCTCCTGTTAAGGGAAAGTATGACTTGACAGAAAGTCTAGCCTTTGATTTATGAGACCCTATATCTTAACAAGATATAGAACTTCCTGATAGAAATTGTTCAAGATGAAAGTAATTTCATAATTGTCCAGCTGATATTATGTAAGTGACAAAAGCTTTCATTTAGAAGGGTTTTTTCAAATAGCTAAGTGTGGAACACTAAAATAGATGTTTACTATTATTGGAAAAAATAGGCTTGGTTCTTTTCTGATCTTCCATAGATTAGATGGGTTTCCCAAAGTAAGTGAGAAGAAATCACCTATATGCTGTTTGTGACTCGTATCAGAAAGTAAATTTTCATTCTCAGAAAATAAAATAAACAGTCTGATTATTTTTAAGCTTGTGAAAGATGCTAGCCAGTGAATTCAAACATCATCTAGGTTTTCTATTTTATCACATGAAATATCTAGGGCACTGGCTAGTTAGGGACTAGGCAGTCCTGAGGGATCATATAGAACAACAGTAAAAAGATAAGACAAAAACTTTGGCAGATTTGAGACATTTACAATTGTTTTATAACAGTTGTGCTCTGATTAAGGAAGTAGGCTGCTGAGTTCTGGATGAAGGGGAGTGTTATTGGTATGGCATTCTTCTTACATGATTGCAGTCAATTAGAATAGTTTTGCTTGGAAGCCATTGCGGTATTGATTGCCCAGATTTAATAGAACAGGGAACAGTCTCCCAATTAGCCATAGATGAAGAAATGGTTTTGTGATGGTTTTATCTGTCTAGCAGAAAGGTGGCTGGGTATAGTTACACCAAAGGATTGTGTTAATACTGTGGGACCAGAATGCTTCATTAGAATAAAATAAAGTAGTAGTTGATAGGTCTTCCAAGCACCTCCCTCAAACATCAACTCTCTTGCTAAAATCCTGAGCTGCATCTACTGAGAAACAGCTGAGTGTCCTGAAAGCATGGCTAGTCTCTCGGACATGGTAGTATCATGTACAGTGGGGTGATTCGTGGAAGATTTCTCAAGCAAATGTCCTCAAAAGAGAAAAGCGAGTGGCTTAAAGGTTACTTAAATTCTATTAGCATTATGGGTATGGTTTTGAGAAATTATTCTATGGGCAAAGAGGAAGAAAATGTTTCCATACATGTCTCTCATAAGCTGGGGAATCATGATAGTCACTGAAAAGATAATCTGAAAAACTAGCAACACACTGTCTTGCTGTTATCCAGTAGAAATAAAAATGTGTCTTGAATATCAGACTACAGTTAGAAACATCTTTTTATCCTTGATGTCTCAACTAGTAAATGCAAGATTTGGTGTGGATGGAAGCTTTTTCAGAAGAGAGTTATTTTGAGCAGTAGTCTTTCTCATTAGTCGGAATCTTTCCTGGGGCATTGTAGTAGAAAATAGATATGGTATAGAGGAAGTGGTCTTTATACTTCTGTTAGTTTGGGGGGGGGGGGGGGGGGGTGTGTTTCTTGTTTGAGTTTAATTTATATGTGGTCTTATGCTTACATAAAGGCAAAGCATAGTTGATAGTTTAGTGGAAATCTTGATTGATCTTTAAACATAGTCACAATTCTATTAACACTTTTGGTTTTCATTTGTATTGGGTTTGTGTGGCAAGGTTTTGGTAGTGGGGCAGGTTGCAGGGGTGGCTTCTGTGAGAAGCCACTGGAAGCTTCCCCCATGTCCTACAGAGCCAATGCCAGCCAGCTCCAAGATCGACCCGCCGCTGGCCAAGGCCAAACCCATCAGCGATAGTGGTAGTGCCTCTGGGATAACAGATTTAAGAAGGGAAAAAAGTTGCAGTGGGCACAGAAACTGCAGCCGGAGAAAGGAGTGAGAACATGTGAGAGAAACAACCCTTCAGACACCAAGGTCAGGGAAGAAGAATGATGACGAGGAGGTGCTCTAGGTGCCGGAGCAGAGATTCCCCTGCAGCCTCTGAGGAAGAGCATGGTGAGGCAGGCTGTCCCCCTGCAGCCTATGGAGGTCCCGAGTGGAGCAGATATCCACCTGCAGCCTGTGGAGGACCCCACACCGGAGCAGGTGGGTTCCCGAAGGAAGCTGTGACCCCGTGGGAACCCTGCGCTGGAGCAGGCTCCTGGCAGGACCTGCGGATCTGTGGAGAGAGGAGCCCACGGAGCAGGTTTTCTGGCAGGACTTGTGACCCCGTGGGGGACCCACGCTGGAGCAGTGTGCTCCTGAAGGACTGCACACCGTGGAAAGGACCCATGCTGGAGCAGTTCGTGAAGAACTGCAGCCCGTGGGAAGGACCCACATTGGAGAAGTTCATGGAGGACTGTCTCCCATGGGAGGGACCCCACGCTGGAGCAGGGGAAGAGTGTGAGGAGTCCTGCCCCTGAGGAGGATGAAGGGCAGAGATAACGTGTGATGAACTGACCATAAACCCCATTCCCTGTCCCCCTGCACCGCTGGGGGGCGTAGGTAGAGAATCCGGGAATTAAGTTGTACCTGGGAAGAAGGGAGGGGTGGAGGGAAGGTGTTTTGAGATTTTGTTTTATTTGTCATTACCCTACTCTGGTTGATTGGTAATAAATTAAGTTAATTTTCCTCAAGTTGAGTCTGGTTTGCCTGTGACAGTAATCGGTGAGTGATCTCTCCTGTCCTTATCTCGACCCATGAGCCCTTTGTTATATTTTCTCTCCTCTGTCCAGCTGAGGAGGGGGGAGTGATAGAGTGGCTTTGGTGGGCACCCAGCATCCAGCCAGGGTCAAGCTGCCACATCATTATTCAACAAGCATAAATAATTCTTTTAAGGTACAGAGGTAATGTCCATTTCTAGTTAAATGGCAGCAATAAATGTTTCAGAAGTATAACTTTTAATATCAGATTGGATCAAATTAAATATAAGATCAGAAAATATTTATTCTTTCAGTTTTTAAAATTTTAATAAACATTTTTGTAAGTTTATGTGTACCATTTTTAAGTTTGTGAAACAAATTACTTTTCTCAAGATTGTTCTAAATCCTCAGGTTTTGACACCTACAGTTATGAATGCTGGAGATTTACCTTATTAAGGAAATATTTAATCTTTAAGTGAAGTAAAAGCTCTTAATATGTCAATAGAACTTCTTTTGTCCCAGTAAAGCTTTGATTAGCATTATTCTGTTGTTCTAAGATGTCTGTAAAATATGTTGTTTTAATATACATGCTACGTATCTCCTTATAGATCTCACATATATCATGAAACTGAGTGAAAGTGTAGAAATTTTAAGTCAAATATTTTATTGAGTTCAGGCAGAAGAAAGTTCTAAAACTGAGTAAGTTTAACCCATTCAGTCTTACTAAACAAGATATATAAATCAGAGTAACTTTAGCAATCATTTTCTAGACCAGTTGTTCACTAATTTGTGAAGTCACATGAACTTTGAAAAGTGAACAAGAAAAAAATAATTTTATTAGTGTAAGGTATTGCTTCATTTTCAGAAAATGCTCAAGATAACAATAAATAAACTAGCTCAACTCCTACAACAGGTTAACACATACCAAGTTAGTAGGGCACTTGAACCAAGTTAACATTATCTGTTTTAAGGTATAGTATATAAGTGCATACCATCATGTAGGTTACTCCTCTTTGTAAAAGATTCCTTGCATGAGACTGGAGTTTTATGCAAAGTTTAGCAGAATTGTTGCCATATATTCAAAGCATTTTTATATGTCTTGATAGAAGAACTTTTCCTCTTCTAAGAGGAAGTAGAAGATATATTTCTTCTGTACTAACTCCATGGTTTTCAGAATTTCCTCAAAAGTCCATTAAATTGCAAAAGCTTACCTGAATTAGTATAGAATGACTTAAAAAAGAAAACCAGAAACTGATTATAATTAAGGAATCCCTGAGCTGAAAACCAGATGAACAGTTTTATTCAGAGATACTGAAAGGATGCACTGAGATGCTCTGGTAGTGTCCCTCACAGACCCAACACGGAGCAGCAATATGAGGGCAGACACCCTCTTCAGACTCTGATGAGGATGATTTTATAATTAAGGCACCATGAAAGGTGAACCTATTACAATGTAAAAAAAGTGATGGCATGTTTTTAAGGAGGAAGTAGAACCAATACACTAAACTGGTATCCAGAAGATAATCCAATTGTTCATTGGACAGCAAATAAAGGCAGATGGTAATTTCTGACCATTCAAATAGTAGTCAGTCAAAGGTTAGTACTACTACTTGGATGAAGCAGTTTGCACCACTGCTTTTACTTTTATTATAGAAGCTGTAGATTTAGTGTACAACCAAAGGAAAATCTAAATTTATACCTTCTAAATAGAGAAAAACCATATAAGCTGCAAAGATTTAAATGGAATGGAGGGTTTTATTTAAAAAAAAAAGTGCATACAAGACCAGTTAAACACTGATGCCAAATCTGATTAGTTGCCCTGCTTATATCCCTGGCAAAAAGTGAAACGTATCATTATACTGAAACCGTACAAGAAACAAAAGTGTCATGGGTATTTAACTGCATACAGATAACGCTCGTCATTTTTGCCAGCCTTGAAATGAAGTACAGCCAGTTTTCAAGATCTAATAAGATCTGACATATTAATTACAGGGTTGTTTTTGTTTTCCAGTTTTAATTTCAGGGCAATTGTAGTTCAAACTACAACTAAGTAGATTTAACTAAGAGCACTATTTTGGCTGATAGTATTGCTCCTGGCACATCAGTGTAATAAAACTAGATCTTAATGAAACTGGAGACAACTTGGGCAGCAGCTCTGCACTTGATTTAGAGATGGTTTGAAAGTGAACGTAACAAAAACAGTTTTACTAGGGAAATGTTTGGAACTTACCCATTTTCATTACCTTATGATTTTAACTCTCTCTGTGGCAGTAGCATTTTCCTTGATGTGGTGCAATGGTGCAGATTCTACCTGATTCCTTCCATGCCAGGAAAAGCTGTAGCACTTCTTACTGGTACACTGAGGTATATGACATCCTTTTGTAGTGATGATCACATGACTTACTTAAAGCAGAGCAGAAAGGCATAAACTGCCACCATTATGTAGCCCAAAGGAAAAACTTGATATAGTGTAATTTAAAGGGGGAGCTTTGGCCTCTTCAATTAACATCAAAGTTTTATCTATCATTGGCTAAGGCTTACTTTAAAAAAAAATAAAATAAAGTTCCTGAACATAGTGAAACCAAGAGACTAGAAGTATATCCCTACAACTAGATTCACATCCACTTTAATTAAACTTTATTTTTAAAGTAACCGAAAATGTATTGCTTTTTACTAAAAGCAACCAAAAAAATGTAGATTTCCTCAAACTACTTTTTCATATTAGAATATGGTTTCACTATGGAAATGGTTTCAGTTCAACAATTACTAGGCTTAAAATGAAGTGATTGCTGCTAAGCTTTGAAATCTTGTTAGATTGCAGTGACTGTTCATCAGGAAATGAAGATAAATAGCAAATTCGTAGCTCAAAACACTGAGAATACCTCACTCAGTCCTGCTATAATTAAAACCACTGTGACTAAGATTTCCACATGGCCTGGGATTTCCTGCAGGCTATTTCATGTGGGTTTTGTTCAGTTCTTTACTTAAATTTTCTGTAGAATTTTTATAGTTGTGTAAGCCATTTCTGTTGAAGATTAGAAGAGTTTATGTGGAATTTAAGTGCCAATTAATGCACTTCATCAGTTGCATCTAAACTCACCTGCAAGTACCTGTTGTATGTATCCTGTCATTCTGGTTATCAGTTAAAATAGACTGGAGGACGCACTGTCACACTTCAGCTCTTATCTGGATCACAGTCTTTGGTTTTCTTTCTGGTCAAAACCTAGAAGAGAGTTGTTCTGTGGCCAGATCAGGTCCTCATGTGGAGGCTGAAGCTTATCAAAGCCATTACCAGCTAGACCTCGAAATAAGGATCTAAAGCTAATTTAGCTTTTCCTTCTTGCCCTTTGCATGATAAATCTCATGATATGCACATGCAGTCCTAACGTGACAAGAATAAAAGTGGCATTCTTCAAGAAAGCTTGCAAAGGAAGATGACATTTATTCTCTGTGGACCAGAGACAAAATATGACATAAGGGAATAATTTTGGAAGATCTGTTGGGCTTCCAACCCATAGCCTTTGGAACTAGGAAGATGTTAAAGAAATAATTGTAAGAACATGTCAGTAGCAATATAGCTGAAATAATAACAAATTCTATAAGAACTTTTATTTGCTGAAAGCTTTGAGTCTCATAACTACCAAATTTGTCTCATGTTGATCATTTGTCATTGAAAATGTGTGAAAGAGACCTTAAAAATAAAACTTGCAACTTCTTATCTCAGTTCTGTACTGAGCGTAAAAAGATAGAGCAATTAAAAAACATGTTCCATCACTGAATTTCATGGTCGGAATTTAAATTGGATTTCAAGATCAGGGGAAATAATGTAATAATGCGTGTTAGTATGCAGAAAGTCATAGAAAGTTAATGGACTTTAAAAACTGACACATTGCTCTAGAAGAGTCATTAACACAGTCCTTGGCTTCATAAGAGAAATAACTAAAGATAGATGCATTGAATTAATTAAAGGAAGGAACTCCCAGCACAGAGATATATATGTAAGGAATGACAGTGATAAACTATGAATTAAAGTAAGAAAATAGACTTTATTAAAAAAAAAAATTCCTGAAATCAATTTAGTTTGATAAAATTAAAACTCTTCTGTTTAGGTTCAGAAGATTTTCACATTCATTTTTTAACTCTTTTGAAATTTTCACTTCTGAAATTGAATGACACAGTACTGAAGCTTTAAAAGTTTTTCAGTTACCCCTGAAACTCAGTTTGAAGGAAAAGGTGGCACCATAGTAACATATCTGCATATTTAATGACAGTGTTGCCCAAACTCAAGAGATTTCAATAATTTGCCTGAAAGAGAAAATTACTTTGCTGTAATTTTGTTCTTTAAAAGATGTCATTATACTGGATCTCATTATCAAAGCTCAGAACTCTACCATGGGAGCTGGAAGGACCATACCTGTTCTATTAATTTAACTGAAGTAAATGGGCACTGAAAATCAAAGGTGTCAGTACCACCCTGATGATTTACAATAAGAAATAGTTTAACCTGATACAGAGGAATTAATGACAAAATTTGAAGTTTTGTTGTTTAGGATTCACAAGGCAACAATAAACAGAATATACAACATTTGGAAATGTAAGGCAAACTATCAAAATATATCAAAGCTACTCATTAGTCCCTTGTACTCTCAGACACTCCTTTCTGAAAATTATGGTTATTTTCCTAATTTTAATAGGCCAGAAGACAGGGAAACATAAACACATTTTTATCAACAATCCTGCAAATAACTTAGCTAATGATCTCACAGTCTATTAACAATCAAATTATCTTACACATATAAAATTTGCTACCACCAACTGCTGTCTTCAGAATCAATCCTGACACCTGGTAAGAGCATGAAATGCAACTCTGCATCAGAGAGAATAAAGCAACAATTAAACCATGAAAAATACCCATAAAACCCATTCATATAAATAAAATTGCCAAATTTTTATATACTTTTGATCGCAGATGCTATTTAAATCAGGGACAGCTTATTTCAGAAATCAGGTGGCCAAACTCACCACAATGTTCCTAGAAAGTGCAGCTCTGGTAAACAGAATGTGAACAGAGCTTGGCAGCTGAGTACAGAAGGTGATGAGTGCATAAAACTATGTGAGATAGTTAAAATTGATTAAATGAATAAAATTTCATTATACCTGACAAAATGATAAAGAAGGTTAGAACTTCCCTCCAGTTATTCTACAATTCCTTTTTAATTCTGACCTTAAGCTCCATGCAGTTACAGCAAAACTTCCAGCACCTGAGAGCCATTTCGATTCCATTCTACAGCTCATAGCCAAATTGAGAGGCAAGCAGGCCCTTTAATTCTTCTCAGGGATGTAGATATCACATGCATGAGAAATAAGCCCAGTCATGTTATCAGCATAAAGAAAGATTTTCATGTAAAAAGAATCTGAAACAAAGAGAAAAACAGTTGCATTAAGCTTTTAGTGGTGACTTAATGATAAACCATAAGATAACTCAGATAAAGAGCAACCTGAAATTTGACATATTTTGAAAACCAGAGAAAGATAAAAAAGTGAAGAGAACATACATATGCTTTAAAACCGGAAAGGTCGTGAAATAAAGATCCATAATGAAATGAGATGAGAGAGGTCAGCTAAATAGTCATGTCATGATTTACATTTAAATCTCCATTCTGTATATCAAAATTACCTCCCACAAATGGAGAGGTTTCAGATATTTGTTACAGGAACATAGTTTATTTAGTCAAAGTTCCCAGTACAATCAGTTATGATTTTCTGACTATTTCAGTGATTTTGAAAATAAAGTTTATGGTTGGAGCAAAGCGGGTACAAAAGTCTCTAACTCCTCTTCTTAGAGAAGTTCAGTGACAACAAAGAAGAAAAATTCTCTGGTGCTCTTCTGAAAAAACTTGCGGACATGTGGAAGACAGGTCCAAAAGGCCAAGTCAAAATTTCCAGGTAAACCATAATATTTGGTGGCTTCCTTAGGACAAATAATATAGATATCAATCTGCTGAGTGACACAAATATGTTCAAATTTCTTCTTCTCCTAAAGGTTGCTGGATACACAAGCTTTACAGTGTGCAGACATGAAATAAAACTAACCACAGTACTTCTGATCTCCTTACAGAAAGGAGCAGTTAAGGCTGATCATAGTACCAAAAAGCTGTGATTCTTGTATTTTAAGTAGAAGATAAAGGAATGGATGTCGGACTGTATTGGGTTATATCCCTCTCCCAGCAGGCCAGGAATACTACATCCAACAGTTCCCTGTAGCAAGTATATAAAGGTGCCACCCTATAAAATTATATCTTTGGGGGCTGCAGAAAGTCCTATACTAAAAAATGATGATGCAAGTACAGTAATAACAGTTTTTACACTGTCTTTAAAGATACAGCTCTCTCACACTATCTATGTGTGTTAAATAGTATGGGATGGTGTCACAGGCTGGGACAAAATGTATGTTTCTGATTTTGGACATAGTTTCTCCAATATATTCTCTCATTCTTCTATGATAATTCACCTAGCCTCTCTGATTGTTCTTCAGCACCAGAATTTGGTGTGAAAGACTGTTACTACAGTTCTCATTTCAGTCTGACCCTCACCACATCTTCTGCATTCACAGGAAGTTTTATTATTCATTTCAGAGTTTCTACATCCAACAAACCCTGAGCCTGATTAATCTGATTTTATGTCTCTTACTTAGAAGTGTTAAAAGCAGATATAGATCTGTGGATTCATGCCTTAAGCAATTAAGTTTCTCATCATGAGTCTTCCTTCCCTGGAAATCAGTTAACGCTTTGCGTTCATGAGGGATATATACTAATGACACAAGCAGAGATGTGTTCATTACTTCATAAAGTTATGCTGGTATTTCTTATCCTTTACAAACTTGTTTTTCAGTCTTCTGTCTTATTTCTACAGCAGGATTATATTTGTCATTTTCGCTAAGGAATTATACATCTTTAACATGTATTTTTCTGCTGTAAACAGAAGAAAAAAGATATGTGAATGAAAAAAAAAACCCCAAGCAAATAAAAGTCCTTGTCACAAACATAATTGTACTTTATAATTTTGCAAAACATGCATAATTTACCAGATTCAGTAATTCTCCTGAAGCTACCTGCATTTTGCAACAGGAATGAAAATTTCAGATACATATAATTGAGAATATAATTTTCCATGCAAGAACACTCCACAAGTGTAAACCGTGACCATCATTCACTCTGGCAAGGAATGAGCTGGAGGGTATTCCTGCATTCTGTAAAACCAGCGACATTCAGGTCTTCGAGAAACAAAACCATGGTATCTAGGGACTACAACAAAGGAGGTATCACAGAAGGAATGCATTAAGGAGTACTAATTCTTACTCAGATTTTGTGGTTGGTTTTTGAGGGTTAGCTGCAATAAAAATTGTCAAACAGAAGTTTTTTATCACTATCTCAAAGAGAAAGAACTGGCCAGGTGTACATATTTCATATGATATACTCCAAGGAATTCATATACAGCAATACAGCTGTTTAATGCAGCATTCTCATTCTCACCTACACGTTTCAGAGAAAAAAAAATCTAGAAGAAAATTGTTAGAGCAATGGCTAGATATGCATTTTTTCAGAAATGTATAAAACCCCTTTCCATAAATAGGTTTGGCTACTGATGGCTATTTGATGTCTACAGTAACAGAAGTTAGTTAGGAAACCAGGTAATCAGTCATGTGTTTTTTTTTTTTAAACAGTGTGGGTAATTTTAAAACAGACTACATAATTCAACATAGCTGCCCGTAATTGCACAATCTTGGCTACTATATCCCTTGCTTAGAGTTAGGCTGGCAATCTATTCACAATGGTCACATTCACACCTCACAGCAGGATCCCACTAGAAGGTCAGTCATGCATAAAGAGGAGAAGTATTCTCGCAACAGGAGCACAGTCTTTTGGAAGGACTGGCAGATCAGCAGATTCTACTTGCTCAACCTTCATAAAGACTCACAGCAGCAACTCTGTTTAACCAGCAGAGTTCAAAATTTGAAACCTCATCCTCTACAGAAATTGGTCACAGATTGCTCCCGAAACTGGCCCCGCAACACAATAACCAATCAGTTCCTGCAATGCTGTGCTATTACCTTGATGTCCCATTTAATGACTGGATATTATAAGGTACTTTTTGGCATTGTGCCAGTCAAAAGGTCAAATGGGAGAATAATTTGTAACCTTACAATTTCAGAAACCTGTCACTGGAAAGGCTTTTGAAAGTATATGATATTTTCATGTAAAGATAGTCATAACAGTAACTAAAGAGAAATAAAACTCAAAAAACCTCCACTGGAGACATTGTAAGCATCTTAAACTCCTTTAATTAGCATTATTACATGTAAATATTATCAGTGCATTGGCATTTTAAAAATAATTTTTGGTGAGAGTGTTACCTAAATCCGGAATAAAACTCCTTAACAGCAATGAGAAGTTAAGAAGCAGGCAATCCTTTATTGCAGCGCTGGGCACATGGGGGATTGCTCCACCTATCGTGTGCACCTGTCTAGTCTAACTGTGCAGGTTAAATACAGACCTGTTATACATAGTCACTAAATTTCTGGAAAATGTTATACATAATCATTAACTTTCTGATAAATCATTAGCATATGTAAATGTCTCTTCACGCAGGCGCAGTGAAGGTCTCTGGTGGTCTTCAGAAGCCCTCTGGTGGTCTTCCATAGTCTTCCTCACTTGTCCGCTTCTTGACCTCTCATAGGTGATTCTGCGCAGTACGATTCTCACCATCATCTACATCAGTTTACATAAAAATGCATACTATG
>NW_010972875.1:1704938-1735626 GCF_000737465.1 Haliaeetus leucocephalus | reverse complement strand
AAATGTAACCTTTCTAATAATTGGTCCTTCAGTCACACCATCTTATTAATATTCTTATGTTAAAACAATCATTGGTTAATCTCACTTAACTCTACTGATTAGAATCCTCGATAATTAGATCAAGGTGGGAAGGGTAAGGGGTTTCCAAGCAGCAAACTGGTGTCCATAACGGTTTCCTTAGTTTCCTAAAACAAAACACTACAAATCAACAAATCTTTGTCAAAGTTTCTGTGGTTAACTGATTTTAGACAATACTTGAATTCTTATGGTTACACATAGTACATTTTCTAAAGTTCCTAAGTTCCTATGACTACATTTCAAACTTAACGCTCCCATACCTATGCTTCACAATTTTCTACTTCTTAATCAAACCAAACTCTTTTATGTGATTAAATTGTGATTTCTTTACCAAAATATTTGCAAGAAGAGTGTCACTGTTCTTTATTTACAAAAAAATAAAATGTACATATAGCTTAAATGGAACATTAAGATTCTGTTTTTCTTTTTCTCCTCTATTTGTATCAGATTTGTGCAATCTAAAACTGTGGTTTAAACCAGGTTCCATTCAGAGCAGTCCAGGTATAGAAATTAAAAATTAGATCTCTAAAGTCCATTACTACTACCCCAAAGTGACTCACAGTAGCATAAAACAACTCATTATGTTCCTTTTTAATTTCTGGCAGAAAACTGACTGTGTGACATAAAATCACATTTCAGAGACTGTTAAATAGGGAAATGGAAAGATTTGCTTGTGGCTTTCACTAGCAATAATTACAATGACTTCACCAGGTGAAATCATGTCTAAATCATTCTTATTTTACTCTGATAAGTAGCATATTCGATAGGCTGTATACATCCTCACAATAGCATCAACAGCCTAAAGAGAAATAGTAAGGGTCTCTTAGTTGTGACAAAGCTGTAAATTGTAAAGTCTGGTACTTTAAAGGACTACAGTGCATGCAAAATGGTGATACCAGATGAAGAGCATGCAGTTTCTCTTAGGAAAGAGTTGAAATACATGGTGAGGCAAGCTGGACAAACAAGGCAAGTAGAAGGAATTGGGGAAAATTAAATTTCTTACCTACCACAGTGATCTTGGGAAAAATTCAAAGGAGAGAATACATCTGAACCGAGATGAAGAACCTTTGCACAAAATAAAATTATTAATTTCATATTAAAGTGGTACATAGAAGGTAGGACCCACATTGGTAATACACTTACCTTGTATTAGAGGCAGTGGGGTTTTTTTCTTAATTACAATGTAGTGAACCTTCATTGCCTGAAGAGCAACAGGCTATTGGTAATGAAAGCTCTGCCCTGCCAAATATGTTTGAGGGAATGCTACAGAGGAACTGGATAATACCACTTTTGATGAATGATTCACCTATAAACATCCCATCCACAGCACGCTGGGATATAACTGCATACAGGAGCTGTATTAAGTTATCAGAAACAATGCTGAGCAAAGATGGGGGTTTGCAAATGCAGCTTTGTGTAGAGATACTAGCTGCTGTCCTGAAAGCAACATAGCCAAATTTACAGTCAGACTGTGATCGTTTGTGTGTGTTTGAGTCCAGTACTGTGTCGATGGAAGTTTTTTAATTCTGGTGGTCTTCCTAGTTTTTGCTTTCTGCATAACGTTCCATTGTGCAATGCAGGTAAGTCTCTGATCCTGGCTGAAGTTGACTATTTAGTCAAGTTAGACAGAGATCAGAAATTTTAGGATCCCTTCACTTTTACACTCTGGGTTAGTTATTGGACACTGTTTAGTTCTGTTATGCAGGTTATTCTACATTAGAACACAGCAAGTAATATCGGTAAAGATATTATGTAAACATTTAAAATTTAGGTAATTGTTTAAGTAAATATTTATATGTAGTCTAAGTTCAAAACAATGCAGATATTTGGAACCAAGATGTAATATACGCATAGTACTTCAAAGTCTGTTGTTTGTCTCTATTTTTCCCCTTTGAATGTTGAAAGTAAAAAAAAATAATCCAAAACAAACAGAAAAGTCCTGTAGATATAATTGTGTTGATGCACAGAAATCTATACTGCAATAGTCACATTTAAGCATCTTAATTATACAAAATGACTGAACATCAAATATAAAGCCTAAAACTTGCTGTGGAGAAGAACATGAACAATTGCCCTGATTCTTTATGTGGTTTCCCCTGTTTATGTTGCCAGATTAGGTAATTTCTATGTTTCCATAATCAGCTTTTACTAGACCTGCAAGAGTTCCATTTTTTGACACACATTAACCTGAATTATGCATTAGCTGTCTAGATTGGAATGCTGTACAGGACATTAAAACGCAACTTGCCTCACTTGTAGCTTGCAAGGTTAGTCTTCCACTAAAACAAAGTAGTATTAAGGGTGCTTGAATAATATTATCTGTATTTAGGTTCAGAAAGATTTAGCTGCATGTAAAGCAGACTATTCTCAGTTTTGCCATGAATATCAAGTAAAAATCTGACAATTACTATTTTGTTGAAAAAACTGTATTGCACAGAAACTTAATTCAAGCTCTGGAAACTGCAGAAATCATCTAATGTCACTGATGATAAGAGTATATCATACATGAAAACACATGACATGGTATATGCCATGCAGAAACTGTATTTTAGTACTTTTAAAATGGGAATACTAATTTTTAGACTATTATTTTTAAAGTACTCATAATCTTAGACATCATTCTGTTGTGAAACAAAGACCAATTTAAAATAACTAAAAATGAATAAGTGATTCTAAAGAAAATAGTTCTCTGGTTAGCTATAATCAATAAAGTTATAGAACTCAAGGTATAAGTTATGGCAATAGTAGACTATAACAGGATGAATTGATCATACTTTAGAGTGCTGCAATACACTTCCATGTTAGCATTAGAAAGTGATAGATAATTTCTTTCTTTATGGTAATGCTTATTTTATAGACTTGATTATCTTCTCACACTTGTGTAAATCAAGAGTTATTCTACTCAAATAAATTGTTATAACACTGTAAACATGTCCGAGTTGAAGAAAACAGCAATAGTATCTCTCAAGGGGACTACTGGAAAGGTTTACAATAAACAAAAATGAGAACATGAAGATGTGTATCAGTAGATAGGAATAAATGCAAAATCATCCTCTTGCTGATCATCTTAGCATTCCCATATAACTCAGAATTAGAGAATATAGATGAAAAATGCAGTGTTAATTTATTTTCTATAACAGAAAATTCTAGGTAGAAAGAGTTCCAGAGGACAATCCCCTCAGAAAAAAAAAGTACAAATAAATATCCTAATCAATAGATTGCAAGCCGACTGATACGAGTAGCGAGAAGTACCTAGGAGAACCAGATGGTATTTTATTGCTCGTGGAGAATCTAATTCAGAAGAAAGGCAGCAGAAGGGTTTTCCTAAGTATCGAGAAGCATTCAAAGACTACAAAACTGCTCTTCTTATGAATGGAAGTAGGCTGAAGGCATTTTCAGGAAAAGGAGGGAGACTTTATGAGAGCAAATATTCTGATCTGAGGTATTCCTCTGGCATGTAGAAGACATCTTAGAATTTCAGATTGCCTATTCCTGTTTTGTGTGATACAAACTTGAATTTTGTCTCATAAACCCTGAGACAACACACAGCCAAGCAGGAAAATTTTGATATGTATGCAAGTAGCATTGAGAGTTTTTCTATATATAGTCGTTTTGGCCCAGTGAATACTCTGCATAGTTTGGTAATGGCACACAACTGAGCTAGTGAAAACTAGGTTAAATTCCATTATCCAGTGCATAGTTACTACCTAGATTTTAAAAGGTTTGGCAGAACTCTGACCTGCAGAGGCCAGTTGTCAGACCAGGACACCCAGATGGTGAAACTGTGTTATCAAGGCCACAATCTGAACAGACCTCAATCAAATATCTTCTGCATGGCTTTTGAATGTTCTGATCTCAGAGCTATTTTCTATTGCCTGACATGAAATTCTATTCCCATTGTCTAGACTGACAGAAATTCTATTGTCAAGCTGAAAAAAAATGCTTTCACATTTCAGTTTTCTCAGGGCTCCTACACTAAAGTAGTCTGACAAAAACCTCATTGTTCTTAACACCCTCATGTATAACAGAACTAATGCTAGGGTTGGCTACATTATTTTTTCAAAATAGTTGTTAAGATTGATATATAGCTAAACAAGACTTGGAAGATGTCTAGTCTTTGGGGTTTCTTTCCATTCGGACAAGTTTTCTGTTGAACACATATATGAGCCAAAGAAATGTAAATTAGTCATATTAAGAACCATGACAATATAGGTCTCTAGTTTAGCATAAGCGACTCTCTCATTACTTGGCTTGGTCAGGTAAAATTGCTTAAAATACATCCATATAAGGTAATTAAACTAGTATACTGTATTTTTGTATTTTAATTTTCTCTTAGCATTGAAGCTATGCCATTAAATATATTTTGAAGGCTGCTAAGTTTTTGCAAGCTTTGCAAATAAAGTTTTGTGTATAATATGGTAACCTACACTCAGTTTGTTACAACAGACTTCAGGGTTTTTCTCATATGTCTCTAGGCTGTAAGTATAGAGTTTATATATTAGATGGGATTAAATAACGACTAAATCTGAGGATCTGTCAATCAAATCGTGACACTACATTTCCATAATTGTAATGCCCTTTCTTTCTTCTAGCTATGCAAACAGAACAGCAAAATCTCTCAGACACTTCATTTCTTCCTGCAGGACTTAAAAATGTGAAGAAATCTTTTCAGTTTCCTACTCATCATTTAGGAAGAGTCAGTGTCAAGTATATTTGACCATCACTTCTGCTTTAAAGTTAGTGAGCATTTTGAAATGCACAGTCTTTCCCTGCGAGACAGAGATCTGCCAAACTCATGGCTCATAGTTATGTATTCTACTGTGCCCTGTATATAGTTTTCAATGCTAGGGAAAATCTGTTAAATGTTCTACCTTGCTGTACCTCATACATCATGTAAATGTTTTGAGCACATCTATATTTGTTACAGAATTTTCTTCATTATTACAGGGGTAAGAGATTTCTGAGTTTTTCTGTACTGTGTAACAGAGCATAGGATAGTAATGTTCTCTTTTGTAAAGGGCACTATGATGATATTACTGTGCAAAATAGCTGCTGGGAAGAATACTCATCAGATTGGAGGTATTATTGCTTTAATACGCATATGCTGCCTTGTATGTCTGAAGCTGCACTGTATCACTGCCTGTATATAACCTTGCTTGGATGTAGTGCAAGGATCTAATTTGCAAGGGCCAGACATGCCAGATTAGGTGCTGTATGTTAATTCTGCAAATATGCTGACCTCTTTTGAGCCAAGGTGTGAGTATTCTCATTTATGAATGGTAGCATATACATAAGTTGTTATAAGAATGAAATGGTACCCAAAAAGTCTAACATACTGGGTTTGGGTTTGGGGGTTTTTTTTTGGTTTCACAACCTTTTACCCTTTCTTAAGACTGTGAAGGAAAAAAAAATTAATTCTGGTAAAAGCTTCACCGTTGTCTTATTGATATTGAAACTTACAAAACCATATATTATATTTTGTACTAGACCCATATTAAATATAATTCATGCCAACACCACTAACTTGCTATTAGCTCATCTGAAGCATGACTGACATCAGTGTCTTGTCACCACTCACTTTTTTCTGGATTAAACAGAAAATGGTGTCTGTCACCGCATTTTGTAGAGAACTTCCATTGTTAGGTAAGCTCTGAAAATATCTATTAGATTTAATCGTTTGTGTTACATAGGTAGAGACGGTGGAGTGGTGCCACTACCTAATACAAAGATTTGTCTGAAAAAAGGGACAGAGACTTTCCTCCCCATCCCACCTACCCCCTCCCCAGGGATATTCAAAACAGGCTGTTAGTATGCGTTCAACCCTTAGTATTAGTGGAAGCTGATAAAGGACGCTTAAGCTTATCCACTGAACTTTGTCCAAATTTAGTTATGCAGCTCAGTGAAATTGGACAGTGAAATTATTTGGACATGGCCTTTGGTGATCCTGAAATTCTGACTGGGAGAATAAAGTCACTGATGTAGATTCAGGAGGCCCTTCTGGCTATCTGGATCTGACCTTTGCTGTGTCTGATGCTATGGCTGTTATCCTTCAGCTGGTGTTAAGAAAAAGCAGTCACAGAGTTGTTTAAATGCAGCAGAGAGATTTTGCACAAGTTTCTCATTTGAGAAAATGTGAGAGGCAAACAACGTGTATGTGATGGCAGAATAAAACTCTCAGCAATGCTGCAGAAGCGCAGACCATAACTGGTATAAATTCTAGAATGAAGTGTGCAAAGGAAAGGTCAAAATGTTTTCCCTATAGAACAGCGAAGATGAAACATAGATGAAATATTTGAGGAAGCTGGGTTTTTCTTTTTCTGTCATTGTTAAAACTCTGTGAGACTCACTGAGATCAGTCTCAAGCACTAATTGTGTTACTGTTACATACTGGCCTTGGCAAATTACCTGATAAGGAAAGAGGCCCAGAGTGTTTTCTTTTAATGGAAAAAATATTGCTATACTATCACTTCAAGTTTCATTTTATTCACTTTCAAATGGATTTGTGTAAACAAGAAGTATAAGCATTAGAGCACAAATTGTCATCTCCCTCTATTTCACTTTTGCTTTCAGAGGGTCATGCTCTTTCAGCTGCCCATAATAAATATGACTAGGTGTGCCTAGTGTTTGTCATTGTCCTTTTTAAACATCAGCTGGCCTTTAGCCTTCCTTTTTTGTAAGTTGTAATTGTAATTAACACAAAGCAATACCAAATGTGCTAGCTGAGTCTCGCCTACCCTATCTTAAATTAAAAAGTGCATTAAGAACACTGATGATCACACAGTTTCAAACCTAATAAATTTGAGGGCTTCCTGTGGCTAGATTGGCATTCAGCATGACCCTGGCGGAATAAGCATATTGAAAAGAAAGTTAAATTATTTTACAGAACTGCTGAAGCTGGAAGTAAAGAAGCCTCTGATAGAGGCTTTTAACTCAGTATGTGACAAAAATCTGTAATGTAGTGCAAAGACTCCTCTGAAGCAGCAATTTAGAGAAAATACCAGGTGAATACTGAGTCTAATTGTTGGACAATGACAATAAATGCTGGAAAATGGCAAAAATATGAATTTCCTAGATTAATTCTGCGGGAATCTCATAACAGGTGAGGTGATAGGTATTGGAAGAAGGAAGCCATGTGAAACCAAATGTTTTACCAAGACCTATGGAGAAATCATGGTTCAGGAACACATGCAGTCTGCAGGTAAAATGTTCATGGCATGTCTGGGCCTTGCAAGTTGGATCCTTGCATTACAACCAAGCAAGAATATACATATAAACAAGGAAGCCAGTGCAACTTCAGGCAATATAAAAGTATTAAAGAAATATATCAGGATATTCTGCACAACAGATATGTGAAAGACTGCTGTGAGACTGTCCCATTGAATTTGCTAGGCTCTAAACCAGTTCTGTTTTCTGGCAGTCATTTTAAGTCTACGAAGAAATTTTTTTATTGAAAACTTTCATTTGCACAAAGATCCCCCTGTACATATCTAACAGTTACATGAAGAGAAATGGAAATACAGAAAGAAGAGATATATATACTGAATGTTATCCATATTATAAAGGAAATGGAAGAATTGGAATAGTTAAACTAATGTCCAAATCACAAATTACAACTCTTTTGAAAACTCCTATTACATAAATAAATATTAGTTTTCTGCAACTGACATTTAAATTTATATTTTGAACCTTAATTGAACTTGATTTTATGAAGAGCCAATACTCTAACTAAAATCCGTTGTCCCTAATCAATTGGATTTTCCTTTTCCAAGTCTAAATTACCTCCAGATATCAAGTAGAAGACAATGAATATATGACTTTCTCAGGGCTTGGAACCCCAAGAACACCTATCTGGATATTTGCAAGAAATTATACTTTAATAACCTTTTAAGGAAACCTACTCTTCTTTCCCTTTTCTTACTCTCTCTTTCTTTTCTGTAATTGATACGGCCCTCCAGATTATTCATCTCTGGAGATGCTGTTACATTCTTCAGGCAAAAGACGGAAAGACAAAGTGTTCTGTAATAAAAATAGAATCTGAATAGAACAAATCTTGGTGCAGAAGTCTTTGTGTGAAATTTTTATGACATCTCATCATAAGCAGTGTATTTTGTTAGGTTCTGGGGCTGATAGTTGTGTTTTGGAGTTAACAGAGGGACTACTAATGGCAGCTTGCTAACAGTACTTATCCATTGGACATCAAGGTGCTGCTAGCGTGAAAAACCAGTAGTTTTTTCCTCTGGTATCAGTACCAAAGTGACCCATCTGCTTTACCTATGTAAGTCTCAAAGACTGAATTTGATAATACATGGACGATTGGATAAAGTAGTGGTCTTTTGCTTGTTAGGAGTAGGGCTTAGTGCAAGAATGAACTTGTTAAATATATGAATAGAAATTATCTTTTTTCTAAATTGCACTTTAAACATCTGTTCTGTTCACATAGGCTTAACTTTCTTCTATTGATCTGGACTCCAACAGATGCCTTTGCTTCATTGCGTAGATGTCCTTAGTAAATACTGTGCCATACTATATTTAAGCCAACAGGTAGCTAATATTTGCTTTAGCTGAGAAGTGAAAAATGTAATAATGCTTAATCAGTGAAATAATCTGAGCTAGTGAATTCTCAGTTCCATTGAAGTCTTCAAGAACTGATAGATTTCTTTTCTGAGGGGCATGTTTTAGTCAAGTTACTGAGATAACTAAGAAGCTGGATAAAAATTGAGTAGTCTTTGACAGAGAAAGCCACACTAGGTTAAATATTGAATTAGAAATGACCAATCTTATATGATGATGAATTATGGCAATCAGTGTCTTCAAACAGGACTGCTTTTTGAGAATTTTCCTGCAGTTGAGTTGTTATTGATCTGATTGTTTTCATTGCTTGCTAGTAAGCATCTTAAACATTTAATTCATGTCAACCAATACGCTTTTAAAACACCTGCAGAAATATTTTTGAGCTCTCATTCATACTTCTGTTGTCCTTATGCCTCCACTTTTGTTTCACATATAACACTCAGGCAATCACAGATGTTTTCCCCCTAAATAATGTCACCTTACAGGGAAATTGAAATTTTACTCTTTAAAAAAGATGTTATTTTTTCAAATTCTTAAATACTTGATATTATTTGGCTATCTTGAACAATTTCTGGTTATGTTCTCTACCAATAAATTGAGGTTTTCTGCCTTTCTTCTTACTATAACCTTTAATGTTGGAAGATTCTCCTCATGTGTGAACCTTGATGCTGACTGCAGGATCTCAGAGATAGTACCATGGCATAAACATTCATACATTGTGGAGCTTGGATGCTCATTATATTACTTCAAAACCATAAGAATTTTAAACCAACAGCTCTGCAGTTATGTCAGGTGGACCTTGTTTTAAATGTTATGGCATTCTGTGAAGGCTCAGAATTTTTCTTGTTTTCTCTTAGGTTTTTGTGGAGGCCCTTGACACAAGAAGACAGGAATTTAAGAACTGCAGATCTTGATTAAGATAATGAAAGTCAGTATGGCTGCTGAAGGAGGAACATATGGAAATTCTATTCCACAACAGCCTAATGTTCATCACCTTTTCCAAAAAAATCTGTTAATAAATCAAGACCCTTATTTTTTTACTTCAGGCCATTCACATTCCTAGCACATTTGTATGGTCTCATGAACACGTCTCTATTGCTTCATGTATAAAGAGGTGAGAAAAAAAACAGCCCTGAGTAATATATTCTGTAATACATTATTCTCATGTTCATTGAATATCTTTGACCACTAGTGGCCATCCCTTTTCTGAGATTTTTTTTTTTTTCATACTCCCTATGGTTTCTGAAAATCATGTACATATGCCATATTTGCATGTATGTGATTGCACATGGCAATAAATTCTTGAATGCTACCTCTCTTTAAACATCAGCACATATTTAAGATTCTGAAGAGATTTGTTGCTATTTCTAGAAATATTCTACAATATGTGTTCTATGGATTTTATTCGATACAGTGTCACAGTCCAAAGTTGTTTTAATTATTAATAACTGTGGGAAGAATGTGCTGTGTGAGGGAAAAAAGAGCTATATTCATATTTCTCTTGTTCTCAAAGAAACTAAAGAGCACTGTGTGGAATTATCTCATGGAAAGAATCTAGAAGCTGATTGGTAAATAATAGGGCTAGCAGCATGCATCACATATTTTTTGTTTCACTATCTTCTGTGTTAATTCCTTTCATTTTATGGTTCTAATGGTAAAAAAATTTTTCAAGGTAGCTTAGAAATGTTATTAATCATTTCTCATCGTAAAGACCACAATTCACTGCATGTTTTAAAGAAAACTGTTTTTTCTCTTTTCCTTTGATGGCAAATTTGTAAGTAATTTATTCTCATATGTGTATATATGCATATACCTGTAAGCAGTATTATAAACACACCTGGTCCAAAACTTGCAGAGACATCCATCAGAGCTTGAAATGCAGACAGGAAGGGAGAATACACTGTAAAAGCAAAATCACCCTTTCGGGAACTCACAGTTGGCTGGCTGGAATTTCTGATCCTTTGCTGGCCTTTGAGATGTGAAACATGGTATGTTCAGCAGTTAAAGTATTTTCAGTTTAGGATGATGAATTTCTGAACAACCTGACAAAAGTTAATGCAACTTTTCCGACTTACATTGTAGGACTGTTGATTTAAGTGATGGAAATACCACCTGGAACATTTATTTCCTTTATAAAGGGACTTATTTGCAGCCAAAAACAGTGCACAGGTGGGCATTCAAAGAGATATATGAAAGTTCGTACACTCTGTTTACAACTTAGCATCGCATAAATCTGGCCTGCTGTAGTTTTGCTGCAGTCCCGACAGCCCTGTGTAATCTGTGTAGTATAAAGAATGTGTGGATTAATGCTGGAGAATTAGATGCTATCCTTACCTCAGAGCAGCTGTAATTCCACTGCTGCTGGAAGATAATAGTTTTGAGATCAATTGCTTAGACTTTAGGCCACAGGTACAGTGATTTTAAGCTCATATTTTATGATGGCTGGGAGATCTACCTTTAGTTTAAAAATGTCACATAACATGTCAGGATTTTCTGTCATTGGGTGGTTAGATAGGTAACAGACAAAACTACAAGGATTTAAAATAAATAGCATAAAACAGTGCTTGACGTTATTGTTAACTCATGTTTGAGGAAGTCATACAGTGCTTACACCCGAGTCACTTTATTAGGTGATTTTTCAGTCTTTCTCAAAAGACTCAGTATTTCTCAATTAATACCACATCTGTGATTAGTATATGAGATAATTTTAACAAGTATATCTAGCAGTATAAATGATGTCTACAGATACAGAGATGCCAGTCAAATCTGAATTAGGTAATAAGACAAATGCAGAGAAAAAAAATCATAGTGAAGAGGAATAAACAACCTTGATCATGTTATGATTTATAATAGCATATAGTGATATCTCCCATAGAATAGTTGTAACCAACTGCTAGGAACACTAATAAACTTCTTCAAAGCAAAGAAAACTGCATTACATTGGAGACACACTCAAGCTTAACTGGTTCACTTGGATCTTTCATGGAAGAAGAAAATTTGAAGTGCATTTCTTTCCTGGTTTTGCAGCTTGACATTATGACCATCCCTATGTCTCATTTGGGAGGTTGCACTGCAGCTACAAGCCAAAGAACTATGCTTTATAGATGGATAGAAAGACCCCAATTTTTGAGTACACAGCGTAAATATTTCCATACTGACCACCTGTCCTGGTTTCAACTGGGATAGAGTTAACCATCTTCCTAGTAGCTGGTACAGTGCTAAGTTTTGAGTTCAGTATGTGAAGAATGTTGATAACACTGATGTTTTCAGTTGTTGCTCAGTAGTGTTTAGACTAGAGTCAAGGATTTTTCAGCTTCTCATGCCCAGCCAGGGCACCTGACCCAAACTGGCCAACACTGTATTCCATGCCATGTGATGTCCCATCTAGTTTAGGAACTGGGAAGGGGGGGCAGGGAATCGCCGCTCGGGGACTGGCTGGGGGTTGGGCGGTGGGGGGGGAGCAATTGCCCTGCGCATCATTTGTACATTCCAACATTTGTACATTCCAATCCTTTTATTACTACTGTTGTCATTTTATTAGTGTTATCATTATCATTATTAGTTTCTTCTTTTCTGTTCTATTAAACCGTTCTTATCTCAACCCACGAGTTTTACTTCTTTTCCCGATTTTCTCCCCCATCCCACTGGATGGGGGGGGAGTGAGTGAGTAGCTGCGTGGTGCTTAGTTGCTGGCTGGGGTTAAACCACGACACCACCACTCTTTGGTGCCTACCTACCTTAATAGGCCATCTCCTATTCTACAGAAATGTTACAAATTCTTTGCATCTTACACTGTATGCTTATATCATCCTCCTTTGTAGCTTAATGGAAGTTTATTTTAAATGTATTGTTTTAAATGTGTTTAAATGAATGTTTATCCACTTACTTAAGTAGTGTTAACACTGAACTTCTGGAAGAACTGAAGAACATTGTCTGGCTTGAGCAATCTGAAAATTTGCTGATTGGTGACTTTTGTGTCCTGGTAAAACTCTGTCATTCTGATTTTCATTAATCAAGTTTTTCATGTAGCAAATTATTTGAGTTTTATATAGTATTCTCTTTATGAAGTATTCTACCTACCTGCACATCCAGCTGGTAATTACAACTAGCAGTATTCAAGTTTATGCAGAGATGTGCTACCTAGAAAATATACTGTCACAGAATACCGTGACTGATGTTGAAATTACCCACTGCACAGCCAAAACCCTCTTAATATCCTCTAAGAAGAAAATTAGGGTTTTTTTGACAAGACTTATTTTCTGTGTAGTAGTTGATTGTCAGCTGACAGAGAAACAGTACTTTAAATTGGTGGCTATGTGTTACTCAGAACTAATGTCAGGCTAATTTAGTTTTTCCTTTATTTATATTCCTTCTGAATACTAGTACAATATTCAAGAAAAGCAACTCAACCCTTAATATTGCTATGATGTGGCTGGATTGGCTCGCTTGATACAAGGCATGGGCCATTGCAGGTGCTGCTATGGTTGGGAACAGAGTTGAAAATATATTCCCTCTACACCCTTATCTTCTGTTCCTTTGCCCCTTTCTTTTCCTTTGCATAAATCTATGCCTGCAACTTCTATATCTTCAATTATTCTGGAATTTCACTGCCATCTTTAATGTACTAAAAACTGACTCCAGTGAGTTTAGTATTCAAATGAATTAGTTTAAGGGAACTCTGAGGTTTAAGTTGTGAAAGGCTGCTATATGAAACAGGATGCCTGTTATAGTGCTTGAAGTCTTATGTGGATATGGTTTAGAAAAAGTAATAGCCATGTGACACAAATAAAAACCATTTACTGAAAACCTTTTTTCTGTATCATTGCGAACAATTTTAATACCCATTTCTCCAGAATTATTTTCAGAATTTTTTTTCACACATAGACTCCTTTGTATAGTGCTAATGCTGCCAATCACTGATTTTCTGTTTTTCACAGCTATCTTTTCCTTCCACATAAATTTCCTACACTTAGCAACTTCTATTTTCCTTTTGGCAATACCTACTTCCTTTTTTGTCTGTTGTTAAAAATAGATATTGTTGCTTTCATTTAATTTCTTCCTCAGACTGGACTTTTAGTCACAATTATCATACTTCTTTGTAATAAAAATGTTAAAACTCCTGTTCACATTTATGTTTACTTTCTGATGAATTTCCCTAGTGATTTTCCTTATTCTTGAAAAATCAGCTCTTTGAAATACCAGCACTGTGTGGGACTCTTTTCTCTTTATCCATACTTAATGCAACCAGGAGAGGATTTCTGATTCTTGGGCAAGAACTAATCTAAACCCTCTTCTACTTATTCCTTAAAGAGTGACCATTACAATACATGGTTAGTAGACCAAACCAAAGTTAAATAGCAAAATGTGATTTGACTAGACTCCCAACTCAAATAAACTGGAGTTATAAAATCAAGGACATTTCAAGATACATTTTGAGAACCAGGTGGAAAGAACCTAATCCCTGTGCAATTCAGGTTTTTGTGTGTTGTGGAAGAAAATTGTACTGACCATAGTGATTCTGATGACAGAAGACACAATCTGGAACATTGTTTTCAATCACTACCTCTGATCATTGAGGATACCTTTTCTGTATTTCATATAGCAGGATACACCCCCATGCTTCCGTTTTCTCTTTCTGTTTTACAAATTCACATGCACATATGTGCAAACACAATGTGGACTCCAGCACCTAGTGTGAGACTTTGCAGAAGCCATATTATCCCTATTAAATCCGAATATTATCCCAATATATCCCTATTAAAGATGCAAGCAGAAGTGGACACTGCTATACTACTTTTTCTCTCCTCTTTTGTGGATCACCTTGGCTTGGCTAGATTGGCTGGATTTTTTACAGCAACAAACCCATTAAGTTAATTTAGGAAATATTGCCTAGAAGTAACACAGGTCAATAACAAGCTGCAGCTTCTGCAGTCATCTCAGCAAGAGAAAGAGGTTTGTGTTCCTGAAGTATATTTCTTAAATCCAATGCCTCCTAAAGCTATGACCTGAGTGACAGAGCTTTTAAATTTCAACTTGTTTAGGGCTGTACTTACAAGCACTGTCTGTAAGTACAGACCCACGGTGGTATGACCACCAGTGGCCATGGTGGTGTAATTACCAGCTTGTACTCATCTCGGCAATTCTTTCAGCACTGTAGAAACTTTTTGGAATATTCTTTAACATTTGGGAGCAAACATGAACACCAAAGATAATGTGGGGAGAAGAAAAATTGTCAGTCAGGAGAGAATGATGCTTGTTTAGTGCATGACTGATATAATGAATTTTCTTACTGCTGAAAATGCTTGCCCTCTTATAACACCTTACTGAAAGTCCCTGTCAGCAGAAAGGTCAGGTTATAAGATGTGACTAATACTATTGTCAAAGAGCTCATATATTTCAATGCCATTTTTATTGCGCCTTTTGTTTGGCACATATTGGGTGAGAGCAACATGATTTTTCATCTGTTTAAAAAAGTAGATAATGGATAGCACTCGTTTAGAGGCACAATACTTTCATTAAAAGCATACTGTGCTAGATGGATCATACCTATCTGTTTTCCTTCTTTTTCTTCTTTTTTTGTGGCAAGTCGCTTAGGGACACCATACTACTGACAAAGAAAGATTTCCCAAACAAGGTAATGTACAGAAGCCTGTGGGTAAGTCAAGTACTTGTTCCTTATTCATTCTGCTTCTCAGACAGTATATGTATTGCTTACTGTCTTGACAGGCATCTTTTCTAAAAGTACCCTGAAGTACATCAGCAAATATCAGGTCATGTGGGTAGCCCCTTCAGTATGCTAACTGAAGGGGGTTACTTCATAATGGTAGTGTCACCGTGATTGATATAAAGACGTCTTCTATGTGAAGGCAAGTACTTGGAAGATGCCTACAGGTATCTACTGCAGATAAATCACATCCTTATTTCAAGCCATTTTTATTGAAGAGGAACAGGACTAGAGAACAATTCGCCGTAGTGTCCAACTAGATAGAAGTGTTTTTGGTGAGATCTGCATTCAATTACAGAAGACCTAAAAGTGAGAAGAAAGAGCAACTATTCTGTCCTGGAGAAGTACGTGAAGCCTTTTGAGCTTAGAGATCCCACAAGGAATATTGGATATACTCTTATTTCATACCTGCTAGTAAGAGAAACATGGAAGTCCTGGATCCAGCCTGAAGAACAAAGTTTAATTTGCAAAAGGCCTTGCTTACACACAGAAACATAAACTTTCTAAGTCAAAGTTTATTTTTCTCTTTGGGAGAAGCAAACTAACTTTTGTTATCTGTTCTTTTTTGTTCTGTTTAGGGAGGAAGAAAAGCTAGTGACAGAGGATGCTAAGCTGAAAAAAATCCTCTCTCCTGCTTCCACCTTAGTAAAAATTCTCTCTATGCAGATGTGTGTGTTTTTCATGTGCAACATTTTTCTCTTCTCCATTATTTGTTCTGCAGGTATCTATTACCTAAAGCAATGGCTGTGCAGAGTATGAAGGGTAGAAAGTATTGTAACATTTTATAACAATGGTACTAACAAAAACTGTAATTATCTATTATAATCTACTTCAATTCTTATTGCAGTACGATGATTCCTTGAACTGTAGCTATAGTAGAACAGTAATCGATGACAATGCAACCCTGGACTTTTTTAAGATAATCTTTTCTATTACCACTCAGATTCAGCTGTTAGTCCAGTGGGGTGGGGATTCAGGTACTTATTAAATTAATTTCCCAAATTACTTCCCCCCCACACTTTTGATGGCTCCAGATATCTGAACACTTTTGTCTGAAAGGCAGGGTGGTGTGGGAGTGTGGCAAAATAATTGCAGTTCACACATAGGATTCTCTTTTTATTTTGGAAGTCATATTATTCTTGTATTTTGACAACAGAGAATTTTAAGCTGAAAGGGCTCTTCTGTCCTGAGGAGACTTTATTGACATACTACAATAAAGTGGTCCTAACCATAATCATACTAGTATCATACTAGGCACTAAATATGAACTGTTGTTTCCCTAAACCCCAATATATTCAGTTACCCAGTAGTAATAACAATAAAATTGGGATTCTTTTCCTACTCACAAAATTGCAAATTCAGTTTAACCCTTCTGTTAACTCAGTACATGTTTAACCTTGCCTACTTAACTGGTTTTCTTGGTATACATGTTTAAGAATTATAGAAGTGGCCAGTACATGAAGGTAATCCAGGAGACTGGATTTCTTTTGGAAACTGAACAAGAGCAATCATCTTTTATGCATTTTTTTTTAAACTAGGAACCCACCCACCCATGAACCTGATCTTGGTTTATTGAGACAAACTTGCACTTCAGCCTAATCTATTTCAGGCTCATAGACCTTCTGGTAAATCAGATTAGAGAAAAAGAACTGCAACATGTGTGAGTTCAGCCTGGGCAGGAGGAGGGGGACAGTGCAGGGAAGGAAAGAAAATCAGGTGGGAAAGCTTGTGATTCAGACACAGCACTTCTGGGAGGCAGGAGCTGTGGCCAGAAAACCATCAAGCAAAGTAGGAAGACAGAGCTCAAGCTCACATCCAACAGTGCTTATCTTACTGAGGAGCAGGATTTACCTGAGCAAAACCCAAGGGAAAACCAGAACTGAAGTACCTCATACATTTGGCAGCAGCTGAGAAGGGTTTTTCAGGCATATGGTAAAGGAGGTCTGGTTTGAAAAAGGGAGGGGAGTCTACCCATGGTCAGAGAAGACCATGAAGAGCAAATTCAAATATTTCCTTTCACCTTCTTAAAACACACTCGTGGTCTACCTTGGGGCTGTCCAGACAAATCTGGAGTCAGTTCTGGAATGAAGCTGCAAAGTCAAAATGGATCATTTTAACATAGAAAATTTCTGAATAGGTTTAAACTCTTCTGTAATGAATCCTAAATATGACTGGAGGGAGGTGTTAATGAGTGTGAAATGGAGCCTGGGGTATCAGACACTCCCTTGTTAATGTGCTGAAATCAAAGTCACTACAGTAATGGAAGTGGCTGTTAACTATGCAATACCAGCCTTGAGATCTGAACTAGTGTTTAACTCTTCTCATTCACTCTAATCTTCTCTCTTGTTATGATTCCTTGCTGGGAAACATTGTATACTTTAGGTCCACTTTTTTGGATCATCTTTTCTGAAAGTGGTCCTTCAAATCAAGATGTATTATATGAGGCTACAAGTGAAAAATAAATTAAAATCTTGTACCCCATGGAATTTGGAACATTACAATGAATATGACTGTTCGAATTAAATATTATGCAATATGATATTCTGTGGATTACTGGAAAAAGAAGATAGAAACTTTTGGAAATGAATCCTTTTTGTATGTTTACTTTCATCTGTCTTAATTGTTCAACGGCAAAATCAGATTCTATAAAAAAAAAGCTGAAAACAAATGTAATAACTGCATTCCTCATTAGGATAAAAAAGACTCTCCACTCATAAATGTGGAAGCCAGACCATTGTGGTAATTTATCTTTTGTTGAAAGCAGCAGTTTATCAGCTCTGTTTTGCCCTCTCTGCTTTTTTTCATTCTATGCAACAAGTCAACTTCCCTAAGGTATTTGGTCAGCCAGTGAAAAAAAATTTTGTTCTGTTATTTATCTTTAGGTGAGCATTTTTCCATATCAACTTTACTCTGTTCTTATCCTGCACTGCTCAGTTCTGGTTATTTTATTTTGCTGTTACAGCATACAACACTGAAAAATCTAAACAGTTCATTCCAGAAGATTTTGTGGGAGCAGCTCTATATGGCTTTCATTACAGTGACTGTCCTTCAGTCCCTTTCAGTTACATTTAGATTGAACAAACTTACACTGTCAAAACAAACCTGAAACTATCAGGTGTTATAAAAAAAATGCTTTGACATTATTATGTCACAAAATTTCAATGAAAAATAAATACTTGTTAATAAAAATATTGATTGGTCTAAGCCTATCTAGATTTTCTTGCCTAAAGTTGGATTAAAATTGCAAAGATTTACAAAAGGGGTGTGTGTTTGATTTTAAAAACCTTTAGCTCTGCAAAGTGTAGATTCTAAGGAAAAATTATCCAATATTGTGGCACATGAATCACTTACAAACTAGGAATCTTCAGAGAGGGAACACCAGAGAGACAGGAAAGTATAAAATTGTCCCAAACATACTGTATCTGCATATTTTAGCCCAGATTAAAGATGCTGCTGCCACCTCAAAAGGACCAATTACAATTTTTTGCAACACCTCAAAAGGATTCAATTAACTTTGAGTGGCAGGGCCATTTCAGTATGATGCTGCTACTGAAATCAGCTTTCCCAGATAAGACAATGGACTGATGGAATTTGATAATTGATAGAGGGTAAAAATGGAGTGCTTAGCAGAGTGTCTGGAAAGGTATGCCCCAAGACCTGAGGGAGAAAAAGATCCTGCCCAGAAATTATTTGAAACTGTGCCTTTCTATGTCTTTCAAACAATGTTTTGGGGAATTTTCAGCTGAAAGCCAGAATGCTTTGTTTTGAATTATATTGAATTATTGTCATTTGCAAGGCAGTTTTATTGGACTTGTAGATACACATCATGCATTCTTCTTCTGTAAGCTGGACTACACAGTGATAGCTTAATTAATCAGCTAATCATTGACTGTCATCAAATCACTTTCACAGCATTCTTCTCCTTCTATCCACCTTTACCTAGAAACTTTGGGAACTTTGACAGGAAATCTGCAATGAAACATTGGGTCTATTGAGCTTGATGAATGTCCCTCAGCTTAAATTCACCACTAACCTAGTCTACAATTCCTTCCATGGTGATCTGCTTAGGGATAGTCATAATGGTCACAAAAATGCTGGGCAATCCAGGAAGAGGGAACGGGGATATAGTCAGTACAGAAATAAACACTCCTTCTAATATTGTCAGTCCTAGTGACTGTGAGCTGGTTTTGGCTGGGATAGAGTTCATTTTCACCATAGTAGCTAGTATGGGGCTATGGTTTGGATTTATGCTGAAAACAGTGTTGATAATTCAGGGATGTTTTCATTACTGCTGAGCAGTGCTTGCACAGAGCCAAGGCATTTTCTGCTTCTCACCCCACCCCACCAGCAAGTAGGCTGGGGGGGCACCAGAAGTTGGGAAGGGACACAGCCGGGACAGCTGACCCCAACTGACCAAAGGGATATCTCAGACCATATGACGTCATGCTCAGCATATAAAGCTGGGGGAAGAAAAAGGAAGGGGGGGACATGCGGAGTGATGGTGTTTGTCTTCCCAAGTCACCGTTATGCATGATGGATCCCTGCTTTCCTGGAGATGGCTGAACACCTGCCTGCTGATGGGAAGTGGTGAATGAATTCCTTGGTTTGCTTTGCTTGCACGCACAGCTTTTGCTTTACCTATTAAACTGTCTTTATCTCAACCCACGAGTTTTCTCACTTTTACCCTTCTGATTCTCTCCCCCATCCCACCAAGGGGGGAGTGAGGGAGCGTCTGGGTTGTGCTTAGATGCTGGCTGGGGTTAAACCACAACAGACTGAAACATTTGGACTACACATATTTAGCATACATCATATGCACGATAAAAACATTTAGAATGTCTATAGTAGTGTTTCTCTCTATGTTGTGTTTTAAGGCAAAAAGACACTACTCTAAAAGTATTTTTATTAATTTCTTATCAATAACAAGAAAAGTTCAAAATAAAGATAGATATGTTTCTGAGAAAGAAAAAGAACCCAGATACAAAAGCAGTGATACAACAGTGCCTGAATTTAGTGACAATGTTTTACTGTCCACCATTCTCACCACTGAAATATTTGGGCATAACTGCATCACTCAGAACTGGCAATCAAAGAAGTCTAAGCAAGGAATTACTTTTTACTTACTAAATAGCTTTTTTCCCTGAGACCATTCCTTCTGTCTTTTAAATGAATCTATAATTTTTTTGGAGGGGGTAACTTTGCTGCATGTGAAGTTAATTGTACCTATTTGCCTCATTGCCACCATGTGTTATTGAAATATCACTACAAAATGTCATCAGGATATAAAAATATAATTTACTTTCAGCTCTGGAGAAGTTTAAAAGATGCATCATTTGGTGACAAACATTGAATGAAGTATCATTTTCAAAACGTTCAGAATTTTGAAAATATTTTTGTCTGATGAAGACAAAAGCATGTCTTATTTACATTTTTTCTTCTGTTTCTTGTAATCTTTTTTTTAATATGAAGAAACAATTAATTAATAAGAAACATGAAAAGGGTGAAATGGAGTGAGCTGAATAAAAAACCTTTAAGATCATCATTTTTGTTTTGTTTTAAAATTAAAATTAACTTCACCTGGGATTTTCTTTTTTTCTCCCAGTTCAAATGCGAAGGGCTATCTCTTTCCCATGTACTTCAACTTATACCTAAAGCCTTTCCCCTTCTATCATACACCAGAATGAGGCAGCGACACTGAAAATGCAGTTACTAGTCCAATCAGTGGGAAGTTCTCTTCCTTTCCCCATCTGTTGCCTCCCCTGTGTTTGTCACCATAACTTTGTTCAATGTCTGAGCTGGAGGAAGAGACAATGTAATTAGGAAGGTAGCTAGCTGGGCATGGTGATTGCCAGCCTGCCTGACTTTCCAGCCACCAAAATCGCCTTCCCTCTGCATGCACCAGCAAGGGATCAAATTGCAGAGAACAGAATTACAGAGAAAGTTCCAGCTTTAGTCAAGATGTATAAGTGGTTAAGCAGATCTGTTTGGGAGCCAAGAAGAAATACCAAAATGTTACTCTTATTTTTAACCAGTGACAGCAATGACTCCCCACTCATATTTAACACAAAACAGTGATGCCTTCTCACAAGCACAAAGGTTAAAATAGTTGCTGTCTCAGTGTTTACTATATTAACATGCTTACAATCAGGAGGTGAAGTGTTAGCTGGTATGTCAGAGACAAGTCAGAAATACAAGACCACCAATCAAAAAAAACCTTGTGAAAAAGCAGTAATTATGGAAGACAGCGGTGACATCTGGTCAGGAGGTGGGTTTCTGAGCAAATAAAAAGTGATACTATGACGCAAGTGCTGTGGTCATTCATAAATTTACTATAAACTAGAGGCTTATCAGCTGCTAGCTATTTGCACATACCTTAGTTAATACCTTCTCAAAGGCTCCAGTTAAGCGGTTGGGATGCACATCCTTTCTCAAATGAAGCGTTTCAACTGTGGCTAGAGCAGTCTGCTCCTCCTTCCTGTTTGTGACAACAAAGGCACTAAAATCTGGTTACCAGCTAACGTCTCGATCTAAGGAAATTGTAAGTGCCTTTATGGGGAGCACAAGTACTAACTAAGCTGAGCTACCTGGAGAGGAGGTCAGCTTTCAGCGTAAGGGCAGGCAAGAGAAACAGTAGCTACTCAGCTGGGAACAGTGATGCTGATCAGGGAGCAAGGCATGCTTGTATAAGTCATTAAAACTTACTCCCTTTCAGATTTTGAGGGCATTAGGTTAAGAAAGTAATCAGAAATACTTGACCCACCACGATTATGTGATGTATAGATACAGTAGGCAATTACTTGGTGTAGCCACAGAGCTTTCAGTGTTTTCTCGTCCTAAGCTCCCTGACATTTCCCTCCTGTTAACAGGTTTCTGGTTTTGTACAAATGCACAGAAGTGTAATAGCTGGACAGGGATAGTACACTAATCTTATGATAAGCTTTGTTTAATATTGTATTTTAACCCATCTTTCTGATTTCATAAAGTCCAAACCTATCAACAAAACCTTAGCATGGCAGGTTTTCTTGATTATCACACTTAAACACTGAGGTTACCTGGCTGTTCTAGGAACTGTAGTCAAAATGCCTTTAGTCTGAACACCAAATCCGGGAGTTTCTATATTTCAATTTAAGCATTTATAGCATTTCAATCATTTCTAACATTATTATTAAACTAATAAATGTTTTAGTAGCTTGAAATATCTCCAGACTTAAAATCCAGTGTTAGGTCCATATATTACAAACAACAACAACAACAACAAAGGAGCTGACAAGTAGTGAGTTAAATAGAATTAATTTCCTCTCAGCTTCCCAGTGAATCATAAACCAATCAGACTTTTTTTCTCATGTTATATGATACCACCAACCCAAAGTCCCTCAGTGAAATTATTTCCTTGTAAATCATTGCAGTCCATCTATTATGCTCAAGAAATAGAAATTTTTTTTAAGTGGGTAATATAAAGTCGCAAAAATATGTCCTGCTTTCCATCTCCTGATATCTGCAGGAACCCCTGGGCTGATCTAAGGCTCACAGCTTCTAAATACTACATGATTTTAAAAAGCTAATGAGTATTTAGCATAACAGAATATGAAAAACTAATCAGGAAAAAAAAAAAGAGGGAACAAAGCGGAAAGCAATAATAAGAAAGCTTATCTTTCTCTAGCCACAGTTGATTACCACACACATACATGTTTTACCATTAATTAAAGCTTAATTATATTTATGAGTAATCACTAAATAAAAAGATAAAGAACATTTGTCTCACTGAAGGTTAGAGTGTAGGTGTTCCTGTTCAATCAGAAACATCCAAATTAAGTATGGAAGTGAATCCATTCAATCCATTCAATCTGGCAAGTGAACCTGCAGTCATTACTACAACAATTTGATATTTTCTTTATGGGTGTACTTTATGGAAAGGAAAACACATTCCAGTCCTGATGACTTGAAATAGGAAAATTATTATATTTGATCTTTTAATTTGATTTTTTTATTTGATCAAATCAGAGGAAACATTGGAAAAGGAGACACTGGAAGGAAGGAAGAATGAAAGTCAATAGGTTGGTTCAGCTACGTTTCCTTCAACAGACTTCCAAAACCTTTACTGCAAGTGACAGTTACTTCTATACATCTTGGTGGTCAGATGGACTCATGGAACTACTATGTAGCCATGTCAGAGCTTCTTTCTCATTCCCTGTCTAAGCTTGAATAGTGACTGAGAAGTAGCAGACTACAGTTCTTGCTCTCTGAAGAAATTTTTGTGAGATTTTTCTCTCTCAATGTAACTGAGAGTCTCCAGAATGAAAAGTCTGTCATTCCCATATCCACGTATGACATCTGCAAGTTCTTTGATTTGATTGATACATGCAGCTGTACTTTTTAAAGACTGAGGGTAGGTTTTTTAACTGGTAGTGTAAGGTGGTTGTTGCCACATCAGAAAAGCTTCCTGATTGTAAACAATATGCTTTGCTTTGTGCAATGACACATATATAGCACCTCATAAAAGAATTTAATATTCTTTCAAGATTTGATAAGAATTATTGGAAGGTAAAGGTTCTCCTATCTCTTTTTGATACTTTATTAAATTCATGAGAGATAATATTGTTTCCTTGATAACCTATGTTCATGTTTGTTCCAAAGTTTAATTTCCTAATAATTTCTGAGAACATGAAGAAAAGTCTGAACAACAAGAATCATTTCCTTTCCTTCCATTGTCACCAATAGTTTTATCTCACTTGGAGCTACACTTTGACAATTTCCCTACTGCCCTCTTAAAGAGGGCAGTATGCAGGTGTCTTTTCCCAAAGGGTAAGGTTATTACAATTGTGCCTAGAAAGAGATAGTCTTTCTGGAGGTGTTATGTACAGAAAGATCCATGGGAAAAAAAAAAAAAAATCTCCAGCTATTGAGCTGGAATCTATTGCTCTTTCTGAAGATCTAGCTCTTCTGCCTGGATTGGTGGGAGGGGATTTACTGAAGACCTACCTCACTATCGTGGTTTAACCATAGCTGGCGTCTAAGCACCATGCAGCCGCTTGCTCACTCCCCTCCGGTGGGATGGGGGAGAGAGTCAGAAGGGTAAAAGTGAGAAAAGTCATGGGTTGAGATAAAGACAGTTTAATAGGTAAAGTAAAAGCCGCACGCACAAGCAAAGCAAAACAAAGAATTCATTCACCACTTCCCATTGGCAGGGAGGTGTTCATAAAGTTATTTCCCCAAAGGTTAGAGCATAACAACATCTGCTTCATCTTCTGTGTCCCCTTCATCTTTTGTGTGCGCTCTGCAGCGCATTGGAATAATTAATAATCTAGTTCAAAACTGGATTCAGAACTGCTTCTGTTCAAGATTAGTCCAAATACCTTTGCGCTCAGTTATCTTGCTTACCTTGCCAGTCCATTCACTAAGCAGAGCTTCCCCCATACAGTACTAAATATTCCTCACTGTGGAATGGTGGCAATAAACTCACTGTTAATTTGTTCAATTTCAGCTCCACAATGACAAGATTTCCTGTTCTTTAATTTGTTTATCAAAGCTGAATTTATCTCTGAGAGGTGTAAACATGCCATAGGTCTTGCCAAAACCTAAAGATGCAATTTGAATGCTGGACATCCCATTTTCATTTTTTAGGTTTTTCATATACGTCATTCAGGCTTTTTGGTATTTCAGAATTTTAGAAATTGAGCATTGTGGTTATCTATTGAAAGGATTTAAAGTTTCTGTTTATCAAATCATAAGGAAATGCTTCTGGAGTTCTAATACAGAATAGAAAAAATAGAGTTAATAACTCCAAATTATCTATGGACTATCATACTTGTCTAGCTGTGGTATCAAGGGGTAAGAGGGAGATTAATTTGGTTTATGAAGCCAAAAATGTTCCTATTACCAAAAAACTACTGGACATCATTGAAAAACATACTGCTTCACTTCTGAATGAGGAATTTGGACATTGTTTTTAAAGCTTAATAGAATTTAAAATAAATTGACTATGAATTCTTTTTCTGGGAGTCTGCCTAGTGAATTTTCATTCTTTTTGGTTGTCAAACATCTCACTACCTCATAAATTATTTGCAAGGTGCCTGGAGGTGCAGTTAAAGAGGGCAAACTTGTGTTATGAATGCACATTTCTTAAAGCTCTACTAATGAATTGGTTTCCCTGTAGGGTACAGGAGACAGTACTTCAGTCTAATGAATGGAAAGCATTAAACTTCAAGCATCTTTTTACTAAGGATAATACCACTTTTTACACAAAATTCTGAAGAATAAGAAAGCTGAGGAGGGGGTCTGATCCTGTCTTGCTCTACTTGCCTGAGCAACTACTGCTTTGAAAATGAAACAAAATATGAACACTTTCACCTGTAAATGTACATGGGGGCTGGGGTGGGTGTTGTTTTATATCTGGAAGCATTTACACTTCAGTGATATCTATTGCTCTGATGCTGAGGTCCTCTGGCTGTTGATTTCATTTTGAGCTGTGCTGCTGTAGCAGCTGCTGGTAGTTCAAAGGGGGCCTCCTGGAAAAAAAAAAACAAAAAAACAAAAACCAAAAAACCCCAAAACCACAATAAACCCAGAGGAGAGGGTATGGAAAAGGATTCTCAGAATTTTATACAGGATTCCTTTCAGTTAGTGGGTTGTGTTAATTAAAGATAAATTATCCATAGCTGGATTGTAGAGGTAAGGCTAGCATCTAGTCTCATACTCCCAAATGAAAAGCAGTATCATTGATAAATGCCTGCTGCCATAATATAACATTCATAACAACTTCACATATACAGTTTTCCACTGAGGATTCAGTGGCTCGGATATTTATGTCCCAATTTGCTCTTATTCAAGCACTATTTTTTTCCTGCTGGGTGACTAACTATCGTCTTTGATTTGGGAATTCAAGTCTGCTTTATTAATACTTTGAAGAAGTCAGTCCCTTAAAATTCACATGTTTATCAAAGTTAGTCAAGGTGTTAAGTTCTAAACAACATTCTTCCTTAGTACTGTGACACATGGTAAACAGCTGCATTTATGCAGATACATATCAAATTTTTATAAAAATAACTCCAGATTGCTGAGTCATTTTTCCCCATTTCTTTCATACACAGAAACATTTTGAACAGGCTCAACCATGTCCAAACTGCTATACTTTTTTTTTTCTTGGATTCCTCAGCCAATAAATCTTAATTTCAGTTTCCTCCTGTTGTTGTTTAGTGCTTTTTCTTATACAGCTTAGTTTTCAATTCTTCCATTTGTTTGAATTTCCATTCCAAACTGATAACATCAAGCATTCATGTCTTTTCTTATAAAGGTGTTTCTGAGAAACAGCATGATGCAGAACAGTATCGCTACTAGGCAAAACTTTGATACTGGTGCAAAGTAGAATGACTTTACATTTATTACTCAAAGAATAGGCATAGGATGTGGTTAAAAAAGTTGCTAAGCAAAGTGTGGACAACACCGTAGAATATACTCAGCTGGGTCTTAGAGGCAGAAGTCTTGGCTAGTAGCTTAAGTAATTGGAGACTCAAAGTCAGAAAGAGGGATTAATGAAAACGGCTAGTAAAGAGTGCAGAAAATGGAAAGAAGAACAGTTGTCGTGGTATATGTAGAATTCATTCCTCATTAGTTAGTTAATGAGACAGTTTATTCTGCATATGTAATGCCATTTCTTTTTCTTGCTGATGTGTCAGAAAGACTCTGTTTTGTTCTAATAACTCCATGAACCTAAAATAGCAATGTCTGGTAAGTCGCTGTCATGTGTGATAACTCACTGTCTAGTCAACAGGGAGTGCTAGAAACTCTTGGCATGTAATAGGAACTGCATGATTCTGAATCAGTCTCTGATTATCTGTGTATTAAAATTTGGAGATTACTCAAAGTTCCATCCCGCATTTATGAACTGGATGGGCTAAATCCAAGCTAAAAGGCTTCATGGATATCTTGCATCTTCACAAAGAAAATAAAACACAGAAAGGATAGAAATTAAGGGAAAAAAAGACATGATGTAAACTCATTGTTTCAGAAAATCTTCTAAGTGTAATATTTAATTACAGGATATTACTGTCCGATAGAGTGTAGGTAATAGCTCTAATAGATCTATTGATTTTTTAAATAGATATATAGTGTGAAAAATTCTAACACACATTTTCAAGACCAGCAACACAAGGATAAGACCTTAGACATCACTTCACAATGGCCATGTACCACTTCCTTCTCTTTTTTTGGTCACCTTATATTTAAGGAAGAAGAGCAACAGAGTGTAGGGCAGTTTAGAGGCAGAAACCCTAAAGCAGCTGAAGGGCACCAGGCAGCAGCTTTAGAACAAGCTTCCAAAAGGTAACACTCTAGGAACCCAGAAGAGTGGTTTAATAGGGAATAGTAGTACAAAGTTTTTTGACTGACTGAAAACAATGAAGGATCTCCAGCTGTTTTATGAGCTCAATAATATTCTTGGATCATCAAATACTCCAAAAATAGTTATAGCTCTTCTTCTTGTGCAAGCAGTGTCCCACCGTAGTCTCCCCTTCTTCCTTCTCACACTGCAGACATCTGAGGAATTTTGTCCCTAACAAGCATGATTTGATTTCCCCTGCAGCTACTGCTCACACTAGTTATACCTCCAGTCTGGAATAGTGTATGATGCAGAGATAACTGAGTTAGCCAAGACCTAAGCAAATACTATGCAGCAATTTTTAGCTCACTCCCAGGCATAATTTGCATTTCTAGACTGACTTTAGATGGACTTAAGTACCTTTCTTTTCACTAACATAGTTAGACTGAATTTAAACTGTGATGGCAACATCTGCATGCATCTGAGATGATTTACCATTTCAGGTTTTGCCTAGTTTAAGTACTTGTGTAATACTCTGTTTCAGTGATACTTTCAGTGTGTGATCTATGGCTACAAGAAACAGCAAATCAATTTTGAGGATAACTTGTTTTCAGGCATCTGAGGAGAAGTGAGATTCCATTAACTCCATCAATCACCTCCTGAATCGTTTTCCCCTTAGGAATGGTGAAATAACTTGGTGTCCTGATAGATGTTTAGGGCCAACACAGAAATAAACAGAAGAGAAAACCCAGAACAAAACATTTTTGTGGTCACTATTATTATAGGAAAAATGACGCATTAGCTTTCTCATCCACATCTAGATTTAGAGAGTATTGTATCTATACATGTATCTACATATATTTCTCTGTCTTTCAAAGAAAATAAAGCAGGGGAATACTTTTTTCCCCTGACACTTCTGTTGAGATCTGAGGTGATGTTAGCAGATACCTCATATCAGTTATACTTGGTAATCCAGGATTTTTCAGGACCTGTCCTGTGCACCTCCTGTTTACTCATCCTTGAGCATGGTGCAGCACAAAGCCTATGCATTGCTTATGTCCTATTTAAATCTTGGAAATTGTATGTACCATAAATTTCTTATTAAAATTGCAGACTTCTAAGTAAAAATGGAAGCGATAGTTGAGTGGATAAAAGTTTAAGATGCTGACTTTATCTCAGATAAGTACATAATAAGACCCCTGCATCTAAGCAAAGCCTATTTTTTTTCTTCTCCGTTACTGTTCTCTGGTTGGGAGAGATTATTCATAACCTCTTCACAATCTACTTCATCACAGGTGGCTCTCATTGCATGGAGAGAGGGGAGATGCAGAAACAAGAATGATTCAGATGTCTGGAAAACATAGTCTATTATTTATGAAAAGGACACTTTTATTTCTGCATTTCAATGTGATTACAAAATTACCTTACAGGAGTGGAAAAAGTGATTTCTAGAGACAGTCTCAACTTGTACTGAAGACAGGAAGCAATGAAAGTGAGTGAAAGAAAAGGAGCATTTCTGCACCATTTTCTTTATTCTGATAGTATCTTACACATAAAGAGATGATTCAAGGCAGAAATAGCAGCAATAGGAATAAATATTTCTAATAAGCAACATTTATAGTAATTATCTCAGAGAACTGGAGATATCTAGACATGCTTCCAAGATTTCTTCCACTGAATTTCATATGGTTTCATTTCTGAATTATATTTTCACTTACATGGGTTTTTTGCATTTTGCTGATTAACCAAGATTAAATTAAATAGATTTTGGATTTGCAAATGCATATTTACAGTAAGTGCAAATTTATTTTTCAGTGCAAGATGTATATAAATTGCAAATACTAACAATATATGTAAAATGATACTGTCTTGCTGGACTGATAAAGCAGGCACAAAAGCTTATCATTTAAAAGATAGTGCAAAGTTCCATACTACCACTTGATAAAAAGCTAACCTCCAGATTTTTTACTTGGGCAACTTTCACACCTTTTTTTATTATCAAAGAAGTCAAGGAGAATGTGAAGTGAAAACATGGAAATTGTCAATGACTCATCAATTACTACAGAGCTCAAGGTTTTATGAATTGTATAATTTGACTTACATTCCAAGCTAAACATATAATAATTGATAAAACAAGCTATCTATGTGAGGTTAACACCCTTCACAGAAGGTTTGCTGGAGAGACCAGTGAATGACTGGTTAGGAAGATGGAAATTGATTTCTTTTTTTATAATAACCAGTTGCCTATTTTATATTATTTTTTTTTCTGATTATCTCAGCTTTCTTGCAGACTCCACAGTTATTTCCTTCCCTTTTCAATCATATTACTTTCTTCCCCCTTCAACACCGTCTTATAACATTGTGTTTGTGCTTCAGCATTTTTTCCTTTCTCTAGTACCATCTGTTGCCTCCTTGCTTTTCTTTGTTCCTGTTAAGTATCCCACATAGTTCAGTGCTGTACAATAAGTCTTTTACCACATATGCTACTCACCCTGACAAATGTACTGCTCTGCATGTGTAAAGAGACATGCAGGGTAGCAGGAACTGGGAAGTAAGGTTACAAAGAAAAGTTAGGAGCCATAATTCAGCTTATAAAACTGAACAAACAATATAGTTAGGAAAAAATATTAATAAAAAGGGAAAACCTGTGCAGCAAAGAGATCAACCTACTATACAGGTATTGAGTATATAGATTCAAATATGAGATTGAAGCATTTTGTTTGATGGGCTTATTGAAGAGGCAAGTTTTAAACAACTACTTAATCTGTCTGTGAACCCATAAATTGTAGATACTGTAAAACACAAGCTGCAAGCTAAGGAAATTACTCAGTAAAATACTGAGTTAATTTGTGTGACTGTAATCACAAGTGGACAAAACTACTGTAAAAAATTCTGTCACTGAAATTATTCCATGTTAGTTCTGTGCTAAACATTTTGGGTTTGTGTGGTGGGGTTTTGGTAGTGGGGGAGGGGCTGCAAGGACGGCTCCTGTGAGAAGCTGC
>NW_010972875.1:1665885-1704028 GCF_000737465.1 Haliaeetus leucocephalus | reverse complement strand
TTTCTCTTATACTTTCCTTTTCTCTTATTTCCCCCTGACCTCTTTTTTATATACTCATTTTTTTGTCTGGCTCATAAGTTTTTTGTATGCAACCACAAAGTGCTGTCTTGTTAGAATCCCTCCCCCTGAAGCAGCCCTTCCTGCTCACAGTTAATAATACCTACAGCTGTTCCTTCTGAGCCATTTGCCCTGTATCTTGCCTGTGCTTGCTCTTTAACTCAGTTGAGGACAATGACTGCATCTGGCAAGTGTTACTAGTCACATGAATGGATTCAGCATCAGGTGGACTCCTGACTTTACCTGCTGTTTGTTGGCCAGAATAGCTGACCAGCTTGGTAGGGGTTGCAGAGCATACACCATTCCCTTTAGGAGCCACACTGCAAGGAGATGAAGATATATGAGGAAAGTATGGTAACCACTTAATATCTGTCTGTAACAGCAGAGCTTCTGCAGATGCTAACTAGGATGCTGATATGCAGGGCAAAATGTTGATACTCAGTGTAAAGCATGTATGAGCAGTGAAAGAAAAGGCATTTCGCCAATAGTGTGAATTAGAGAAAGGTTCTCTTGAAAGACTGAAAGAGCAGTAAAATGGTACCTATCAGGAGAATGTAGAGCATTCAGGTAGAGATGGCAGCAGGATGCAGAGATGTAGAACATTGATGTTTGCAGAAGTGGCATAACAGCTATGTAAGTAAGTGCGCCCTTCCACAGAATGAATTTTAACATTTCTAAACCTTCACTGGGTCCTACATTTGTGTCAGTAGAACAGTGCAAAGCATAGGCAAGACGCTGACTTTGCACATGCATAATGGCTAATTAAGGCTTTTATGATAGAGGGGAAGGATGAGATGGCATATACCACAACTTAAATAACTCTTTGTCACAATCACAATGCTATCCTCATTAGCAATCTAGGGCAACATGGCAACTGTCAAGAGAGTGTAAAACTGATTGGATACCAACAGTCATTGACTAGCTACCAAGGAGGTCACTGTCAAAATAGAAAAAATGTATTGAATAACATTTGATCCTTGCTCTTCACGCAGTATGATGCAGAAGACATGCAGAGTGTTTAGACACCTAGATGCAGCTGTGATGACAATGAACCCTGCAGTTATCGCTATATCAGTATGAAAGCAGCAAGGGCAAAATAGCATAAGGTGGCTATCATAATATTCCCTCTGCAGTTTTACTGTATGTTTTGTCTTCCTCACAACAAAAGGTGACAAAGGCATTTGGCTATTAGTTCACCAGCTGATGGGGAAAAATAAAGACACACCATCGAGCATGTCCACCTCAGTATCTCTCTAGTATACTGTTAGTACATTATGTATTTTGATGTTCTTTTAACTAGGTGATAATTTTTTCCTCATTACAAAATTAGAGTTGAAATGGAATAAATGAGAGCATCAATAAATAGATCCTAAATGACATAAAATAAAGTAACAAAACATACTCCTTTCTTGGTTTATAGAGCATTAGTGGAACTGAAAAACTAAACTGAAGGTTTGGATTTTTTCCCCTGATGTAAATATTGAACAAGTTTGCAGCTCTGCAAAGTTGTCTTCTTTTTTTTTTCCCCCAATTTTGCAATCTCATAAAAAATAATTGTCTCTTTCCCAGTTAGTTGTTCTAAAATCTGTTGGTAAATGCACCAGTAAGCTGAATATGGCTTTAAATTAACAAGCAAAATATGTCCAAAACATGGTGAAATTCTGCTGTGGGTCTTGTATTTCCCACAATTTAATAGACTTTCTATGGTGGACTTAAAATGCAGTTGGAGTCAGTTTCCAAAAGTTTGATTTTATTTTTTAAGACATACGGAATTTTTTTGTTGGGTGTCTACAGTGTATAAATGTTATGATGGCACTGCAGTTCCCAGTCATTAGTGAGGCAGGACATGCAAGAGAAGGCATGACATGAAAACAAATCTGGGTTTCATCATGTGAAGCCATTATAGAAGCGGCTTTGACTCCTGGATAAGTAAATAATGATTTACATGAAAGTAGACCTTGATGAGTGAGGAAAGACAAGGCTTGACTAAAACCAGATCCATATAGAAATGATGTTTTAGCATGGAGAAATGAATTGTCTAATTGGGATAGCAAAATAATCCATTAGAAAAAGATTAAAAAGAGCTTTTTTAATTTGACAAGCATGACAAAGGGATGATGACATATCACAATGTTATTACTGGAATAGGAAGATGGGAACAAAGATTTACCTGCATTATGGTAGGAAAAAGACCAAATTATATAAAGTGGAATAGTCTTACAACACTTAAAAGTTTTTGTCCAATACAATTTTGAATACTTACTTTTAAATATCCCCCAAATCCATTCTTTTTTCTACTTATAGACAGAGGGTCGTGGAAAATAAGAATGTCATCACAGAAGGCTTAAGGGTACCTTACTACCTCAAACTGAATTGATCAGACCTAGGACAGTGTCTCAAAACAGTCAGAGATACACAAACAATAACCAGCTGAAGTCAGCTCTTGTTTGATGGAACATTACTGAGTAAAGCACAGATAACCTCTGTACAGGCAGAATATTGCAATAAATCTTATATCCAGTAAGGATGTACTGGAAATCCTTGTTTCAGTTAAAAATGTCTGGTTTTATCTTTCATGTAGTATTAAAATAAGCTTTGTATTGTTGTTATTCAAAATGAATTAATACAGTCTTCCTTGGAATTTTGTTTGTGCATGAAAATATTCTGAAAGACATTATTTTCCAACAAACCATTAGACCAGGGTCAGGTGGATTCGTGTAGAGGTGAAATAGCTCCTGGTTTTGGCTCTGAGCACATCTTGGCAACGTCTGATCTAGACATTGCATGAGTTCTTTTACAGAAGCTGCATAGGGAGTGTGAGAGACTGAAACATTGTGGTGGGACAAGTTCTGCATAACTATGAACTCTGCATAATGACGAACCCTGCATAACAAGGAACCACAGGTGAAAAGAAGCACAGATCAGCACAGGACATCAGCAAAAGGACAGGGAGGCCGTGCCGGAGGGTGCTCAGTTCCCTGTTCTGATACGCTGAGTGGCGCAGCTCACCAGGTGTGGCCAAAGGTCAAACAATGGTCATGTCTGCAGGGAAGAAGTTACTGCCCAAACAATCCCCAAGCCCAACGACCCATTTCCCAAAGGTTCTGAAAGCACAAACTGCACATGACACCTAATTAGCCTGATGAATGCCTGCCCAAAGGAGGGGCAAGGACATCACAAAAGGGGACAAACTAAAGCCCCACAGATGTGCACGCCCTCTGGAACTGGACCCCTCAGCTGACTGAACCAACGCTGGACCCAGGACCAGTGAGATCTTTCTCTTTTCTCTTCCTTTTTTCTCTGTCTTGTTCTCTCTTTCTTTCCCCTTTTCCACAGTCCCTACACCTCAGCCCTTTAGACATAAACCGTTGACCAAGTCTGGGACTAGGAGTGGATCCAGCCCCCCTGGGCTGCTCTCGGAGAAGGAGTCTAGAAAGCAAGGGGGTCTGCTTGTGACTCAACGGGAGGGATCTCCTTATTCCCTGAATTGATGTATATGGTCACCCTGGGTTACGTGGTTTATTGAGGTGGTTCATGCCAATTCCTGTTGAGAGAAACCCTGCACCTACTGTTAACACCTCCCAAGTTCAGTTTGCTTCTGCCATGAATAAAAAGTTTAACTGATCGTTTGGTGTCGTTTCACCTTAATTTAGCCCGAGGGGATTCCGAATTCAACATGACTCCCTGGTCTGTCCAGCACGGGTTGTAACAGTGAGGAGTCCCAAATCTTTCTTTAGAGAAAACAGGTGATAGAGAGGAGTGGTGAGGTAAGAGACATGCTGAAACAGTCAGAAATTAATGAAAGATTACCTTATGGTCATATGACTTCACAGGCAACTGTGTGGTGTTTTTGTTTGGTTTTTTCCCCCTTCAGCTAAGAGGCAAGGGTAAATGCCTGGCAACTGCAGCCCATTTTGCTCAGAATTTGTGCTATGTATTGTATTACTTCATCAGTTTTCCTATTTGAACTTCTGAGTTAGAGGTCTAAAATAGTTTCTGGCTCAGAGAGGAAAGTCATTAGTTTAATTCCAGTTTATTAATGTGTGAATGTGCTGTTATTACCAAGGCGAACAGTGGCAAAGGCACCATCAATTTTCCTTGCCCCCTCACCCTCCCTTCAGTTTAAGAAGATAGATAGGGCCATTGATTCACTGTATTATAATTGTGTCCTAATGCCTTCACAGTCTCAACTTTCACTCTGAACTCCTGGGGCCTTTCCACAGTCCTCTCCATTACCCATACAGAAGTGCTTTCTTCTTGAGAATTGTACTGAACATCTCACCTTCCTGATCCCTTGTAGCAACAGTGTCCACAATGTGGATCTGTGTGTAAAAGATTGCTTATTTTCATCATTTTTAATTGATGTCTTGTTGATTTTGCTAACTACCTTCATTAGGGAAAAGAGTAAACAGGATTATCTGTTCATATTCTTCATAGTACTTATTAGTTTAGGAACATATGAGAATAATACAAACTAAACAAATGCCATTTTTATTTCTGTTATGTCTTCTAGAGATACTGATACTCCATGCTTGTAACAATTTTCTTACTTGTCCCTGAAATATATGCATTTCTGTGTTTTACTGGTTTGGGTTTTTTCAGATAGTGGCCATCAATAGGCAGGCATGTGTGAATTTAACAAAGATAAACAAAAGAACTTCAGAATATAATATTTTTCATATTTAGCTTAATATTTTCAGTTTTTAATTTTCAATAATTTTTCTTTCTTTGGACAGCTAATGTATTTTCAGTATATTTTTTCATGGTGGTGTCAACAATTTCTGTATGGAATTTTTCTCCTGAATAGAATAACTTCAGAAAGATAAGTTTTGAAGGGCAAAATCTTTCAAATGTGTTTTGCAGTGCAGTTGTCTACATTAACTTAAATCTGTCATCTTGCTCTTCAGTTACCTATTTTTATAATCACTGGTTGGACTTTCTCATTGTCAAGACTGAAAATTATTATGTACTACTTTACAACTCTGCCATGTCACATTTCACTATCTTAGTGTTTCCTTAGTGTTATATCCTTTTGAAAGGTTGAAAACTACCTCTTCTCTTCCTCTTTCCTCTGTGTGAAAGGCACTGTTAACCTAACCTGTAAATAAGAAAGAGTAAGGGAACCTGTTTTGAATTTAAGATATGTTACATTTTTCTGACCCTTCTTGTTTTATTAACAAGAATTACAAGATTGTGGAATTGCCTTTTTTAAAAAAAAAAAAAAAAAAAAAAAAGGAAAACCAGAAATTACCTCAATATTATCTTACTATATAGTTTATGTACAGGAACCTTTCAGAAATGCAAATATTGGATTCATAAACTCAGAAACCTCACATATTGACAACTTCTTGTTGTTTCTGTTTCCCTGCTAGTTACTTCAAGCACTCTTTACAATCATTTTAAGTGTCAGAGCAAAGTCAGACTTACTTTTGCAAATATAGCTATGGCGCTTCGAGAAATGATTGCTTTCTGGGTGATCACGCAGCTGAGGACTCAAATCCTTGTCTCCAGGTGATTGTTTCAGAAGCCTTATGTAGAAGAGGCCCAAGTATGTTTGTAAACACATATGAAACTAGGCACAGAAGGCTTGACTATGCAATGACAGTTTTCTTTCAGCACAACTTCTTAGAAATGTTTTGAAGGTGTATTTTTTTAACATTAACATTCAAGATGTTAACACACAGTAAGAATACAAAATATGGTCATATCGTGCCTCTGAGAACAACTCTTGGGAACGTCAAAGGGGAGGCTAAATTCAATGCTACATGGAAGTGTTTTTACTAGAAGTTTTGACATCTCTTACAACTAGTGTACAGAGACATTAGCATATGTTAGCATGAAATTGCAGAATAAGAAGTCCGTTTTTAGCATGATTCATGTGACAGTAGGAGTACAGATATAGATTAACTTTAATGATGCTTTTAAAAATATTACAAAGCACTTACATAGCTTTTCACATGTGCATTAGGGAATAAGATTTGTTTGGCCTGCCAAGTAGATAGGTGCCAAATATAGTGAAGAGTAGGCGTGTAATATGTACAAAAATGAGTATTTTTCCCTCTGGAATCCATTTTCTGAATACCTTGAAAACTGGTAAACAAAAAAACCCCTAGATTATCATTTAAGAACTACCATGTCTACTATTTGAAAGGTGGATTGAAAGTTTTAAATTATTATGGAAACGGAGATCAGACCAGTCACAGAATAACAATGCAATTCTCCATTGTACTTGCTCCTAGGACCATTAGAGTTAAACTGTCTTATGTTTCCAAGGTTAGTAGTGGTTAACTGATTAAATGCATTGCAACAAACAGCTACAATTAAGCCATCTTGTAATTCTCTTGAAAAGTGCATAAAGAATAATCTCAGCAACCCCTACAAAGGACAGTTGATTTCATAATTTCTTTCTGTACTAGAATATCCTTTTGTAAGTCCTGAAATGTCCAAAAGTTTGATGGGTCTGGTGGTGATGATGTAATGGGGAGGAAAGTTACGTATAATTTCCCTTTTCTTTATTTTCTTTGAGACCAATGTGAAGACAAATCTGAAACAGAAATACTTAGGTAAATGTGTCAGCTCAACTGCAAATATTTGTCAGTTCTATTTCACTGTGGTCCCAAATTATATCAAGACCTTGCTGTGTTCAGTGTAAATACACAAGGGAGGAGAAAAAAAATGGCCCTGTCCCCAGATAATTGGTATTTTACAGGAAAATCTGCATAGCTGTTTGCAAACAAACACCAGTTTGGGCACTGTTCTAACAGCAAGACACTCCACTGAACCAGAAGCTCCATTGACATGCTGGCCTTGCATTGTGCCTGCTAGAATAACCCTCGCTGAGATCCCATCTGAGGAATGCTCACATTCTTACACTAAGAAAAAGGTGAGAGAAAACATGCCTCAATCAAAAGCTGTCCTGTAATCTGGAACAGCAGTAACAACCCATGTTAGGTTGACCCAATGATCCACTATAGAAGCAGCCTTTTGTAAGTAGCTCATCAGACAGATTTCTTTCATCCAGAGATGAATCCTGCATTGGCCTGTTTGCTTGTTTGTTTTGAACGCATTGTTCTATTTCCAGAGAAGAGAGATGATCTAGCATCTAGTATTTTATGATACCACCTGCTAAAAAAAAAACTTATTGAAAGCTTTATTTGTGTAATGTATAGAAAGGGTGAAAACAGGGAATGATTCATCAGTAAGATTATACTAGTCATTATACAATCAGGAGTATAACTCACTGGGTGTATAAAGATTAATCACTTAGTACAAGGTGCAGTATCATTCCTTAATTTTTGCAGATGATAATGCGTATTGAAACAAAAAAATCTTTGGATGTAAACAAGGCCAAATTGCATGTCACCTTACGAAAGTTCTTGGTTTCTAGTTCTATAGTCTGAAGAATAATGCTAAGGGAACTTGAGCTGTATATGGTCTGTAGATAACATTTAATTTTCAATTGCTTCTAGCCTATTTACCTTCACAAACATTAAACTAACCCTTATAATAATTATGAATTCAGAAATGCATCAAGTAATGTTTCTGTTCTTTATTTAAATGATTTTTCAAAGCCAACCTGGTTTAAAGTTTGCTTCCTAGTAGATGATGTAATCATGTTTTCATATTAATGATTTTTATAAGGCAAATAGCTTATAAACTTACACTCCAGTATTCATGCTAGAATTACAAGAGACAAGATGAAACATGATTTGAGTGCCACTGACCAGAAAAAAATACAACCTGGGAGTGGATTATTTCCACGTTACACAATGCAATTTAAAAATCTATGGGACAAGAGCAAGGTTCACTTATGTCTTTTATGGTGGTAGCACTTACTTCAGAAAAGTGAACATAAAATGTGATTTGTTTAATCTACACTGTTAGGATAGCATACCTGCTGTCACCAATTTGTAACCTGCTGTCACCAATTTGTTATCTATTTCTCCTAGGTTTAGGATCCTCTGCTAGCACATGCAATCTTTTCTTTTTTTCCAAAACAATATTTTCAATGCAATAGAAGTTTTCATACTCCAACTCAAGTATTAACTGGATAAATTGAAAGTAAAAATCCTCCAAAGCCCAATTACCAAAATAGTTTGTTTCCATTCTCAGTTTCATCTCGTTCCTTCGCTTCTTTTTGCACTTTGTCATTATCTTGTGTCTTGCAGTTTTTGAAACCAGTGTATCCTCTGAGACCCAAACCAGGAAATCCTTTATAATATGTGTACACAAATCCTGACACATTGCTGAAAATGTCTCCACTTCATGCTGTTATTTTAGTCTCATGACGTGCTACTTAAACATGTGAAAAAAACTTCAGGTACTCAGATAGCCTGATGGACCAGAGTGGGGTTACAGTCAAGATGAATTCCTTACACATTACCTTGGAATAAAATTCTTTTAACTACCTGTTGCACGGCAGACCCTTAAATGAGCAATGGTTACTGCAACAGCAAATATGATCTTCATGTTATACATCAGGTGGAAAAAAGGGGCTTGTGCAGGAGAGAAGGGAGAGGAGGTCTGGCACTATTGGAAGAGGTTAGACGTGCTTAACCCTGCCCTTATCCAGCACAAACTGGTGTGGCTCATGTCACCTATCAGGGTCACAGGAATGTAATTATAATGTTTCCCCAATTACAAAGTTTCCCTGAGTCTGCCTTTGCTGCTTATGTTGTATGGTTAGGCATGAGATTCTGAACTATGCATTTTTCACAACATTTTCTATGATCTTTTTATTTAAAGTATAGTCACTTTGTTTCTTGATTTGCTGCTTTTGGTTTTTAGTGAGGTTTGGTTTCCGGGGGGAGGTAAAAATATGGTACCAATTACAAAATAAAAACGTGTGTGATAGTAAAAAGCGTATGTAATGACATTTGTGAGAAAAATTGTAACTTTGAAAAAAGGCCATAAATGAACTTATTTTAAAAAATAAAATAAAAGATAAATTGACTAGCTTTACTAATTTTGCTTTGAAAGCACTTTTCCTAGCTCATATTCATGCTCAGGGCAATACCATTCTCTAGGAAAAATAACAGATCAAGAAAGCAATAAAAACTTTAAATCCTCCTCTTGAATTTCAAAATGGATAGGAATTAAAACCACAAATTCTACATCTCTCTTAGGTTATGACAGGTAGCACAGTGATTTCATAGGTACAGTTTATAGCATGAGGAACTTCATTAGACGATATAGTTGCTTCAATAGGAAACCTGCCCACACGAGCTCGTAAAATCAGGAAAAGCTGCTAGAAGAGTTTGCTTCTAACGTGCCATAACAATGACGCATCACATCAGCCACTCTGGGAAAGATTCTGCCCCTGTACAAAGAACTTTATTTTGTTACTGCCAGATTATAAAAATAAACCCCTCTCCATTCTGTATGTGCCCAATTTGCCCCCTAAAGCACAGTTTATTTCACCGATGTTACAGACTTCCTTGTGTCCCAGTGTGTAATGCTTTATATTCACTTAGGGACAACAGAGGGAAGTGTATGGGACTGACCTGCTGGTTACCTCCCAAATTAAGGTGTATGATGAGGAAGACTCTTTGAATTGGTATGCTATTTATTTTTATTGTGGATAACCGTTTGTCAGATATGTGTGGTCACAGAATAGGAGAAAGGACCTCTGGAGCTGAGATGTAGCAAGAGAGAAGTGTGAGGTGGAACATAAACTATTGGTTGTAGCAGCTAAAGATATGGAGCACCCAAAAGCTATAGAGCATGGAATAAAGTGTTAAAGAATGAGATTTATATTTTCCTTTCAGCCACTGTATTGCTTATGATTGATATTCCCATACACCATAGGCTTTAAACTCAGACTACAGCAGAATATCAGAGGCAGATAATAAAAAGCATTTCATACTTTATCAACTTTGTACTCACTTCATGCTTTGTTATCAGTTATACTATTACATCAGCATTTTTGTCACCATTCCATATATTCAGAAAACTATTTCTGCCTTAAAACTGACAAAGCCAAATTAGACTCTCCTGCAAGTGAATCATTTCTATGTGGGTTAAATGGGAAATGCGACATGTCTGTCTGTCTCTCTCTCTGTCACACACACACACTTACTTTCGTCAGTGAGTTATACTAGCACAATATTGCAAAAAAATATATATTTTACTTATTCAAGTTAAAGTTTAAAGAGGATTGTAATTTTAAGCAGAACATCTATTTAAATGTATCTTTTCACTATCTGAATTGCATATAGTCATACAATCTTTCCTTAATGCACAATGATATGTCACTGAAAGTTTTTGGAATTCTTTTGGCGTGAAAGGCAAGAGCAATTATTAGATCTCTTCTGGGTCAGCTGATGGTGGTCTGGACATACATATTCACCATGTTATACAACTGTTTATTAGTTAGCAGTGGATCAGGGTGATCTGAAATGCTGGGTTCTACCTTCAGGCTATAGAAAACATGTAAAGTTGTTAGTAGGAATGCAGTATATAGATCAATAGTCCTAAAAACTATTTGATACAATGAGTAAGATGGTAGTTTTTCTGCTAAGGAAGGTAAGGGATTTAGCTCTTTTCCAGTGCTAGACAGCCAAAGGGACAAAAGCTGTATAACAGCTGAGAGGCGCCTTTTTGTTATTATTTGGTCCAACTGAATCCATTAGAATAACTCTTGTCAAATGGAAGACTAAAAAAATGGATGGTGTCTCTCCTCTCATACAAAATCTTAGCATTATAGTCTTTGAGTGACAGAAAGTTACAAAAGGCATTTTGCTTAAATAATTACAGCAAAGTGAGCTTAACTTTGAAATATCAACCTGCTAGATAAATAATACTGTAATATTTACTGACATTCTGTCTTGGAAGGTGTTGACTTTAATTTGCCTATGAGTAAAAAAAAAAATTGTAAGAACATAAAATACGGATTTCAGACAGCATAAAGTGGTATTAAGCTACTAACCAGCAACCAAAGTTGGTTTTCCTGAAAAATTCTTCAGAAATAAAAGACCACATGGCTTCTGAGGACTGTTAATACGTAAAGGATTTGATATTTTGGTAAGTGTCTTTCTGTTCTTCAGGTCACGGTAACAGAATCTTCCTCTCCTCCACCATGTATCAGATACCTAACCTTTCCCTTTGCTTCTGCATGTGTTGGTCTTGTCCCTAAATATTTAATAGCTTTGGATTTACTTTCATAAGAGAAAACAAGAATGCTTAAAATGTATTGTGAAATAGTAACTTGTTGTGATAATGTTCAGGTAGCTAATCATTCTTTGGTACTGATTATTATATAACCAAAACACAGTTCAAATAAAAAAGTACTGGTGCATCCTTCTTGTAAGTTACATAAATTACTCTTACAAGTGAATACCTATAAATACTTAATATATATCACCTTAAAATATACTTCTTGCGAGGAGAAGAGTATTATTAATTCCATTATTTGGAAGATGCAAAATGAATCACCTAAGGTTTTTAGGCAAAGCAGAGACTGATTCCTGATCCCCAGCTCTCAGCCAAAACATAGACATTTCTTTCTGCTTCATGTTATACAGATGATACAATCAGAAATATAACAGTATTTAAAGAGGATATGGGGAGGCCTTGGAGGAGACTGCCACTGAAGTATGGAGAGCCAGAGCCTCTGTGTTTGACACATTCAGCGCAATGATACAGGTAATGTCTTGCCCTTCGTTTGAACCTCCTGTCCTTTTTTAGATTCTTAACAAAGGTCTGAACTGAAAATAAATGTACTGTGATACATTGAGTGTCTTAAAGTACAATATGATGTGCAAAATTTTAATCCCTTTTTCCTTAAAAGGTTAACTAGGCTACACTGCAAATTGTGTGTATATGTGCATATATTTTTATATCTCTCTATATACACACATATATAACTTTCCTGGTGAATGCATACATCTTTATGAAGATCTGCATGTGTGAATTTCTGAAGCCAAATATATCATGCTAATGATACAGAAATTTATTTAATGAAAATGAAAATTGTATAACTCATCTTTATTTTGTGTATATGCATATGTACAAAATATAAGCACTTTTTCTTTTTTTTTTTTTTTTTGGTAGAAAACAGAATCTTGAAGCCAGTCTTTGTTAATTTAAATGTCGTTTTCCACTGGAGAAGATAGAACTATTTGCATATTTATTAAATATATTTTACCCAGAAAATTCATAACTATGGTACTGCATCTCATTGAAAGTCTCTATTTCTACAAGCAACTGAGGTCATTATGTAGAAAATTCTGTACAAAAATATAGTATGTATTGGCTACATTTAGAATAAAGTATAATAGGAGCTGGTAGAGATTTTGAGCCTTAGGCCATAAAATTCAACAAATGCAATCATTCTTCTGGTAACACTAACATTAACTCAGTTTTGGAAAGCTAAGTAACTAGGCACACTGGTCAACTCTTAAAATTCAGTATATTTTGATAGTCACCACATAATTAAATGTGAAGTGTTTCATTTATTCTTTATTCTGTGTGGATGGTATGTCAAACCAGTATGATTTAACTGTGCATAAATTCTGACATTTTAGGGACAATGACTATGGAAAAAACCTCATTAAATGTTATGGCATTTTTCAAGTTTGGTAGTAGCCTCTTCCAGGTTTGATTACAGACCTTCTGTGGATGGAGTAATGCCATAGTAGCAGATCAACTGGTGGAAAAGGTGAGGAGACAGGACATTGTTAATAGATTCACTGGAAATATTTCCCAAAAGACAAAGCTTAATTGCTAGGTTGTTCTCTCAGGAGTACTTACCTCCTTTTCCTGCAGTCAGCCACAGATGTAGAAGGCTACAAGTTGATAGAGCAATTTGACTGGCTTCCCTTTTCTGCTGCCAATGCATCTGGAGTCAGGTTTTTAAAATATTTGTGTGTGGACATGAAGATACATACCTGCTGGGAAGTTTGCAAGAGCACACTAACCCTGGGGAGCCCATAGGCAGAACTGCTTACCTCCCAGTTCGGTACTGGTGGCTTCCATACCCACACTTGGATCACATGTGGATTTTGAATGAGGGAGTTGCTAGAAAAAAAGAGTGGCAAAGAGAGATAAAGAGCAGAGCTGGGTAATATACGAAATCCTACCTTTTCTTTCTTTCTTGACAGAAAATCTGTGCAAAACAGCATAGCATGAGATAAAAAGAGAGTAGATAGCAGAAGAAAAATACCTCAGGACATGGCAGAGAGAAGGATATTGTCAGGATTCTGTCTATTCCAGAATGAGGACTCGGATGTAAACACAAAGGGTGCATACATCACTGCAACAAGGCAAAAGTATTTGCACATTTTCAAATGTACGACCAGATAACTGGTTACCAGCTAAATACTTAAAAATCCTCTAAGGCTAACTAAGGAATAAAAGGTGGAGAGTACAAAAAGAAACGTGTCATTTTTGTGGAATGGTTTCAATCATAACACCATTTACAAGGATATGAGGTCACTAAAATACAACAGTGTGAGTTAGATCAGAGCCTGGCTGAGCACTGGCAGGAGAAACCTATGGTTTGGCTGTAGCCAGCAGGTAAACAAAGGGAAGGCACCAACACTGTATGAACCGGCTTTATCAGCAACCCTTTGCAGCTGGTTGTACGAAGATGGGCCCGGCAGTAAGAACACACCTCTCCCCAGCCACTGCTCTCTGTGATTCAGTACACTTACTGCAGACATCCCTGTATCTCTGAATGCATTAGCTGGAAGAATAGGATTTGACTTTATGACTAAGATATTTACAGTCCTGTCAAAACCCCGACTTTCTTTTGTACTATTAGGAAGAAGTACATATCCTTTGGGAGGGTAGAGGGCTCTATATGAAAATGGTTAACTCAACAGAAAGATGCAGCGATGAAAAATGGGCAGTAAAGAAGGAATTATACTGGTGAATCCTAGTTCTTTGTGGCAGAAACTGATAGCTGTCAGGTTGATCAGTGATGATGACAATGGCCACAGGTCTATGTAAAGGAGTCCCAGAGCTTGCATCACTCTCAGTATCTCAGTGACTTGACAGGTATGTGGTTTTTGATACATCCCTGAGTATGACTCTGGAGGTAGTTGAAGAACTTATTTGAAACATCAATCTTTAATGAACATTGGGAATTTTTCCAGCAGCCTACAGAAAGAGAAGTTTTTATTTAAGTTTTCCAGGTTCCTGACATAACACATCAAAGTTGCCCTAATAAAAATATTCTTACCTTTCCGATATATTTTTAAATGTTTTAATCCACTTTTATTCCTATATATAAAAAGAAAAACTAAAAATCTTTGAATTACTCATGAAAAAAGATGCAAGTCAGCACGTATTATACCTTTTTTCCTTTGACTGCATCATATTCCCCTTGACCACCTTTTCTACCTAATTTTTCTCAACTCAAAATAGCAATTGGCTTGTACAGTTAGGAAAAACACTGTCGGGGCCCTGAGTCCACGAAGGGGTTTTAACCTGACCAGCCCCACCTGGGATGCCCATCCACACCCCTGGGCACCCAGTCCCTCCCTGAGGTCTGCCACAGGCATTCCTATGCCTTGCTCAGTCTCCAGCCCTGCCTCTGCCCCCCTCCTGTCCTCAGACCTCTGCTGTAGTCCTGTCTCCTGCTGGTCCTGGACTGGAGTCCCTGGGAGGACCCTGGACCTGGCTCTGTTTTGCCTGGGGCAGTCTGGGACTGTCAGCGGACCTTGCTGTGGGTACCCTGCTCTGCCCCGCTCCCCGCTCCCCCCCCACACCGTGGGGCTGTGCCCCCGTTGCGGGGGAGTGCTGTCCCTGCCTGGGCTACCTTCCCCTCCTGGTTTGTCCTCCCTTGCAGCGCAGCCCCACTCCTGCTGCTCCCCGGCAAAATTTTAGGCGTGACGGAGAGCTGTTTGGAAAGCAATAGTCTGATGCTATGCTGTGCTGTGGTGGTGAATTTCTCTCATTTCAGTGCAAGTTGAGTAGACGATGCTTTTAATACCAGAAAAGCCTAAATAAAACATCTGCTATATTCCCGTCTTTCAGTGCCTTTTGTAGCTACTTGGAACTGAATACAGTGGTAACTTATGGAATTCCCTGGATTTTGTGACAGCATTTTTTTTAAGAGATGGACTTAATTTTGAGTTGGGTGTCCCATGTCCAAATTTATACAAAATGCAGAAGTTCAAGGAGTTTCCAAATAGTGAACTATTGAAAAGATGCTAATTTTTGCAGTAGAACTGCAATCATTCTTTAGCAAGGCTAATAAAATCTTCTTGGGAGTATCTTCAGGAATCACAGAATATTATCTGAGTTTATGTTGTGATGTGTCATTATATGATGTGAATTCTTGATGCAAAACTCCAGTGTAGGAAAGTTGCTGTATGAATGTTAGAACATTCTGTTTTCATAAGACCTGAGAGGCTGCTTCTGTAAAGAAAGAACAAATTAAAAAAAAATAATGGGGTGGGGATATTGGTTGAGGCAGTGGCCACCTGAACTGTTAGGGATTCTGGAAATACTGCATCCTGTCTTGGGGCCTCCGATACAGGGTTAATGCTCCCTGAAGTGAATTCAGCAGAAGGACCCCAAGCTGGCCTGGGGCTGGAGGAGTTGTCTTCCCAGCAGTGGCTGAGGGAGCTGGGCTTGTTCAGCCTGGAAGAGAGTTTTGGGGGGACCTAACAGTAGCCCTTCAGCATCTACAGGCAGTCATCAAGAAGGCAGAGAGAGGCTCTTCACAGCAGTGCACAGGCACAAATTGAAGCAGGAGCTATCCAGGTCAGATGCAAGGAAAACTTTGTCCTCCATGAGGACAGCCAAGCTGTGGCACAGGCTGCCCAGAGAGGCTGCACACTCTCCGTCCTTGGCACTTTTTGAGATTGCCCTGAGCAATCTGGTCTGACCTCAGAGCTGGCCATGCTGTGAGCAGGAGATTGGACTAGAGACCTCCTGGGGTCCCATCCAGCCTGGATGCTGCTTTGGTCACACTTCGCTTCTCATTTAATGCAGTAGTAATATTATAGCTGGCAATAGTATGGTTTATAATATATCATTCATAACAATATGACTCATAAAAATCAATGAAATTGATGTAAGCATCAGCAAAATGTTTCATTTTAGACAGAACCCACCAGTGTTGGTTTGAGCCTATTAGCTGAACACAGGGACAGAGAGTGGGCAGGAAGGAGATCAAATGAAAAACCAAGGAAGTATACATTCAAAATCCCAAGTGGAGAAAAAAAAGACTTTGCCTCTTTTATCTTATGTTTAAGACAAAAAAAAAAAAGATTTTTAAGTCTCAGGACAGTGCTTTTCAAGACAGATAAAATATTCCTTTGAATTTTCAAAAGGGGTATCTTAGATTTAAAGAGAAGTGGCTGCAGTGTCATTTTAGATTTAAAATAAGAACTAGAGCAAATGATTCTGTTGCAGAAACAGGGTGGTTTACACATACTGAATAAACAGTGTGTGACAGTTTAACATTTGAGATGTCTAAGAAATTGTTTCCTGAGAGTTATGCCGGGGACAGCAATCAAACAATTTTACACTCCCTCTAAGCGTCTGATATATATTTAATGTATTTACAGATTTGGTGGGCTCTGGAAAAAGGGTTAGGATGTTAAAAAAATATTTTTGTTAACATCCTGCCTGCAAAATTGGCAGCAGTTTGTTCATTCACAACTTCTAAAGGATTAAAAGTTTTTCTTTTCCTCAGTGCCCCCTAAAGCATTAATTTGCTGCTTTGGATGACTTTCTAAAGCTTATAATTGGACCATCCACAGGAGCTAATCAGCTATCACGAAAAATCCATGCAGATGAAGATCAGGGAGACAAGTTCATGGCTCAAAAGCATACATTTAAGAAATCCCGCTCCCCCCCCCCCTTTTTTAATAATAATAAAAACAGCAATTAAAATTATCTGACCAGTTTAACTTTATCCTTTTCAAAAGGCTTTAGACTCTGCTTGAGGGTGAACCTCCCCCCCGCCCCGCGCGCCGCGCCACCAGCCGTTCCGCGGCGCGTAACCCAGCGCGTGCCTCGGCCGTTACGGGCGTTCTGTTTGTTACTACGTGCAGGTTCACCCTCCCCCCCCCGCCCAGCCCGTTTGATGTCTTGCGCCATAAGGCCGGGAGGTTGGAATACAATGCCCTCTAAAAATCTTCGGGTTTCAAGAATCGGCTTTCTAGCTTGTTGCAGCTCACTTGTCCTCACGCCGCTGATGCTTGCTCTAATTTAAGAGGTAGAATTAAATTCAAGGCTTTTACTGTAGCTACCGCCATGGCTTGCATTAGTTGGTGCAAGCTTTTCTAGACAAAGACTAAAATTGGCTTTGTCTGTCGATTTATTCATATCTTGACTTTTTTAAAAAAGAAATTGCTGTACTTCATTGTGGCATGGAGTACTCTGGAGCACAAAATAATAAATACCTTTTCATATACTGACATTTGACAGCCTACCATTTGTGTTTCTTGCTATTCTGTTAAGACGTTGTTAATATACAAAGAAAACATTGTGCGGGAGCTGCATTAATATGATTGACAAAGAAGCTGCTATAGTATCACCTTTTTTTAAAAAAACTTTTGTTGAATTTCTCCCTCATAAATAAGTGGTGTACTTGCAAACCGCTTGTGATCGCACCCCTGAAAATAAACTGTTGTTCCAGATATTCTGCCCTTTCAAATAACTAGCGTGTTTATACATTTGACAAATAGTGTTGCATATTCCTGGTCACCAAAAAATAGAAGTAGGAGATTATAAGGATACAGAATTCCCGGAGAGGCTATTTTCTTCCAGCTGTCTTCATTTTCTTCTAAGTTTGCCTCACAGCTGTAGGTTGCAACATATGCAGTGGACTTACAACGCGGCATATTCCAGTCTGGATTTGTTCTCATTCAGCTATTTTCATGGTTTGTTCAAACGCACTGTGTTGCAAGGAATGGATGTTAAACACCCATAGGTCTCAAGCAGCTCTGTACAAATTCCTTTATTCAGCTCAGTAAAGTAAAATGGGCTCAAAATGTATAAGATTACTGATATGTAACAACACAGATTAAAATACAAATCTAAATTTCATCCAACCTGCCTTCCCTTTACTTGTCCTCTGCTACCCAAATGCACTGCCAGTATGCCAGCTTTTGGATTGTCTGATTTAATTTTGCAGCTTCACTGCCTAGCAAAGGCTAATCTTCCATGTGAAACTCTGTTCCCCATTGACGTAGTACCAAGAATACAGAGATCTATAACTCTGGTTCCATAGTCATACCATCTCACCATGCACAAACCAAAAAGGTCAATCTTGGAGCGTCTTGGAGCCTACACTTAGAGCAGAGACCATGAGTGCTTACTGGATGCTAGATAATAACAAATGGAGGTGAGTGCCATCTCTGATCCCAAACTAATTACAATGCTCTAACTTTCTGATTCAACACCAGAACTGAAAACTGATATTGATTTATGCGTGTATTCCCTTAGCATCTAAACATAGTTGTTTTCTGTGTGCTAGCACTAGTAACACATATTAGGACTTCAACGTAGTCTTTCAGAAACCGGGAGATAGAACCACCATCCTTCATTTACACTAGTTATGAGAAATTATTCAAGCTTATTTGCCAAACTATTTAGATGAAAAAATACTGGCTTCCACCTTCTGTGTTCAACTGGACATTCATGGGCTAGTGAATTCATATTCATTCATTCATATGAAGTGTTGAAGTAGAAATGTATGCCTGGGAAAAACAAGTGCCTAAGATAGTAAGTATGATATACAGTTAGTAAGGTACTGAAGCACAGGAGAATGGCTCTGAGAGTCATAAAACTCACAGAAATTAGAACCAGAAAGGATCTCGAGTTGTTTATCCTTTTTCACCTGATAAATGTTCGTCTGACAACTAAGAAAGAAAATTTACTCTGGGTGCCAGCTTGAAAGATTTTTGGAAGAATGATCAAGGAAACTGTTGTTTGCTTTCTGCAGTGGTTCAGAAGCTTGCTTATTCTTTGTAAGTAAATAGATTACATCAAAGGCATCTGACTCCATCACCACCTTCCTCCTAACAGAATCAATACACAGTGCCCTGAGCTTTGACCAAGTATTCTGGTCAAAGACAGTAAAATTACTCTGTGAAACTTCATCTTCATCTCGATTCCACCAGATGATGATTTCAGTATTTTTCTGCCAGACAAAGGTGACTAGTCATCTTCACATCTCAGGAGAGATGTCATAGTTGCAGTTCATGGATAAATGAAAACTACAGGGTAGTGATAATTCCTGACATTAACTAGATGCTGGCTGTGGATCAAGATCTTTCAGCTTAATCTGTCTTGCACCATTAAAAACTGAGAACTGACTGTACTTTGTAAAGGAATATACAGAGGTTTTCCTTGATGTTACTGCTTGTAGGTCAGGTGACTTTTCCTTATGTAAAGGGTATGCCTCCACTACCAATTCCAATGAAAAATGTGTGCCTCTTCACATGACAGTGATGAACGCTGGGAACGTGTGAAACTGGTATCCCACACACATGTTAAAAGGAGATGGAAAAATTTCTGTCATGATTTTAATTAAAAAAAGGTTTTTAAATTCTGCCTTCTCTATAGAAAAAAAAGGGAAAAAATTATTATTAGTACCTTTTATTATTTCCACAAAATTGCTTTAAAAATTAATGATTTATTTGACAATTATCTCCCATTCCTGTGCTTGTTTCTTTTTCTCTTACAACCAAAGAAGCCACTTGTGCCAATAACATACTCACCTGGTACAGCTGGCAAGGCTTTTCATCTCTGTATTGCTGTTGCTCATAACTTCTTTCTCATGATGTAGCTGCAGCCTGCAAAATACTGGTATTCCTCTATTAACTTTCCACCTCCTTTGAATATGACAGTTCCACAAGGTATCCTGATTGTCTTGCAGCTGTTATACTTCTTTGACTGCTGCTTTCGCAGACTCATGCTCTTACAAACAGCCTATAGTAGGTGTTGTTTCCTATACTCCACAACTGTTTCTGTGATATAATAGCTCGGCAATATCTTTTGCCATATGGAGCACTGCAAGCTGTTGGTGAGCAGCATTGCTGTCCATGAAAAATTGTTTTGAAGATGCATTCTTTTGAAGAAATATTTAATGTTAAAGGATAGAAAAAGCCTCAGATTAGAATTTCAAATGGTGAAGTTGTACTGATTTACCCCCAGTGGGGCATCAAATGCTGCGGGCTTTTCTTTTGTTTGTTTTCAATATTCATATATTCACAATAACCTAGCAACCAAGATAAACTTAGCAGACTGTTCAATGTCTAATAAAACGTGCAACTTCCATTACTGTCAGGAAGAGATGTGGTTCTCTGCTACAGTAGGTCATGGTATAAGCTGCACAGAAAATTCCTCCTTTAATATTTTTCTAATCATCTGTAAAGTATTACATCCACAAAAAGTGTTATTATTTTTTCAAACATAAATATAAGAAAATGGCAAGCAGATTCTAGGTAAAATAATACTGGCCTTAGTTGGCTATATTTTATGTCAGTTGAAAAAAGTAGAAACTCTTCAGAATCCAAAGAGTGATGCTGAGGGAAAAATGGTGGGAGAACATTCTGTAACATATAAGCCTATTAATTATTAATATGATTTAAATAATGGTGACTCACATTCTGTCATTGTCAAATATTAGCTTGAGGGGAGCTACTGTTTCACCTTTATTGTGGGCTGCCTTTGCTTTCATAGCATATCTTACTCCCTTTCCTGTCTTGTTTCATTTTTATGTGTGAAGCAAAATCACTGTAGAGGATCCAAAGCTAATTATATCTTCATTAATACTAGAAAAAACTATATTAATAATAAACAGAAAAATCATGAGATTTAAATAAGGGGAAAGATAAAAGGACAATCAGATATGTTTTTTTTTTAAGAAAAAATGCATGCCCAGAGGAAAAATCAATAATTACATATACTTTAATCTTTACCATTTTATGCAAATTAGGGGGGGAATCTTAAGCAATATAAATTAACAAGCAAGACCAGGTGTTGAGCATTAAATAGCTAATTCCAGAGGAACTGTGCTGATACATACTGCAAATATAGCTAAAAATTATTTGCACAGATGTATACGATGTAATTTGGCAAATAGGCAGTGCATTTACCTTGTTCTGTCTGTTGCCATTGACATAGACAGATTTTGTGATGCAGAGGCCTAAAGTTACCTTTATTGATGATTCTGAAAATGCAGTCTATGTGCTGGTGAGTAGTCTGCAAGGCCATAATAAATGGTCTGTATTTATTCTGTGCATGCTTGTCTTCAAGAAATTTTAAAGCTGTAATTGATGCCTGTCACTGTTTCAGAAAGTTTTACTCATCTAGCCTGATTCCTTTCTGCATATCCTGGACTATGACATTTCACCGAAATTCATTACTTGACACATTGTGTTAAGGCATATCCTTTAAAAAGACAACAGCTTTGGGTTTGAAGACTTAAACTGAAGGGCAACCATCATATCCCAAAGTCATTTGATTCAGTGTTTAATTATCCCAAGTTGGAACAAATCACCAAGGAAATTAACCCATGTTATGCACAAAGTCCATTGTGTATGTGATGAAAGGCATTACTCCCTGAGGAAATAATGTGATTTAAGAAGTAAGAAATGGAAGATGCAATCTGTTTTATACAAAATTCTTGCCCATTGGTACTAACTGATCCATGACATCTTATTATTATTTGGGGAGACAAACTAGTATCAATGGGTTGATTGTGGAATTTTTAAGTAACAGCTTTCTCCAAGTGCTTGTAAGTGAGGTTAATGATTATACTATTTGTCTCCACTAAGCCTTATTATTTTACTATATATATGCAATGTATATATTGTATTATTATACTTATATATTTTATTTATACCACATATATGCTTTAGGCAGGGAAAGGAATGGAGAGAGAGAGAAAGGGATGCTCTGTATGTTGAAGGACAACAGGGAATTCAAAGCAAAGAACAAAAGTTGAGTCGCTAACTATGGTGTTATGATCTTTCTGAATTTGTAGTGCAGTTATCTGAATGTTATACATACCTTTGTTGTCTACATGTAAAATATTTTGCAAATGAAGGAAAGGATTGGACTGTAATTTTTTTTCAGCTTGGAGCCTCATCCCAGTAAGAGAACTCTTGCCATTTATGCCTAAATGAGCAAATAAGGTTTTTAGCTGTTCTTAGTCAGCTAAAATGGCTCTAAATTTATAATAATTATGCTACCTCACACAACAGATTCTGCAAAAAAACTCTTTAAAATATGCACTTTAAGTGGCTTAAAAATCACCAAATACATGTTAGTATTGATTCCATGACTGGGACCATCACTGGCTTTTTCATTTGTTTATTGATTTCTAATAAATTCTTCCAGAGTTCCCTCATAATTTTACAGCTGGTCTGTCTTCATTAGGTATAAGTGGATCAGGATGTCCAAGGGCACCTTGACAAAATAGTATAAATTTGCAATACAGAGATTATGTAGCAATAAAACAACTTGATAGAAAAAGTGACAACTGTGCAGTGTCAACTAGAAACTCCAATCAAAAGCCCCCAGATGATGAATACTTCACCTTACAAGTTCATTTCATGCAAATACTCAAGTATCTATTTTTCAAATATTACTTGGTAGCAATGGATGCAGTAAAACTAGTTGTACCAACACTGTGAACAGTCTATATTCATATTCTGAAAAGGAATCACTAAGTCATTAAAATACGCTATTGCTAGCATATTTTTAATAAAAGCTTTTAAATACACCAATCTAACTTCTCTTATCTTGCTGAACATTAGATAAAGACACAGTTTTGTTGTTTCTGAAACACTATAATGTTATAGAAGAGACCTCCCTCAGTACCTAATAAGCAATACAAAATGTCTAAAAGTATGAAAAAGCATTTTTCATAGTTTGTCAGCTGAATAAACAGACACATTTTCCAATGTTTCTAAGTTTTTGAATGATTAGAAAAACAATTAAGTTATTGTGGATAAAAGGCTGCTGCACAGCAGCTGGGCCATGATAATATTGATTTGCTAGTGTGTAACGGTAAGTGGAAGCAATTCAAGTTTCTTTTAACCTTTCACTGTAGATTGAGGTAACTTCAATTACTATGTTTTTCATGATGGACTGATACTACGTATATTAATATTTACCATTTAGAAACTGGTATGTGATAAATTTTTCATGTAGCTAAGCCATGAACTGTGTTCAAGGTCAGATTGGATGGGGCTTTGAGCAACATGAGCTAGTGAAAGATGTCCCTGCCCACGGCAGGGGGTTTGGACTAGACATCTTTAGTGCCCTTCCAACCCAAACCATTCTATGATTCTGTATAAGGACTGTTGGTTTTAAGTTACACACTTGGTTTTAAACACACAACCCAGGTGTGTTATAATCCTCTTATAGTGTAGAACTCTCTAAGGAGACATAGAATGCGCTACTCTGCCACAGAAGGGGTAAAGGAACCTTTGTTATGAACAAATCTCAATTATTTTTTTCTTTTTTAAGGAAATCATGTTACAGATTTTAAAGCTCCTCAGCTCTATTTAGATTGCTAGCATGATGAGTGTTCTTATATCAGATATCTCTGATTCTGCACAGAAAAAATGCTGTTTCTATAGTTTTATTGTTGATTTCAGTAACAGTTACAAAGAAAAAAGTCTTTGCAGATTAGCTCATCCTGGAGCATAAGCTGGAGTAATATTTGAATTGCAGTTACATTTGTGCTGCTGGGCCAAGTTGCCCCCGGTGTATTTCCATTAGCTTTATTAATGTTCTATGGGAAATTAATCTGGACCATTTTCTTTTATATAAATTCTGATTGTGAATGGATCTCTTACTACAGGATGCTGAGAGAGCTGGCCAGAAAAAATGTTGGCAATGTCATTCTAAGTCTATTAACTTGAGCCACGTGTTATGATTTTAAAGTAAATTATATAGCTGCATTGGCAAACTATCTACGTTAGTTAAAGTCCTGGTTTGGGTGCAAATTAGGATACTGAAATTATTCATATAGTTGGTGATATAGGCTGCAGTAAAATAAACCGGACTAGTTTCCAGCCATACAATCTCAGAAGTCATACTAGAAGATAATACAAAACACATTGTCATGATTGGTTGTAACTTAAAGGAAAAGTGGCCATTTGGGATGGGTAGGTGGAAATATCTTGACCATAATTGTAAGTTGAAAACAGAATTGTAAATGAATCTAATCTTAATTAGATGCATGCAAAATGAAGTCAGGAAACTTTCAATTTTGCTGTTAAGGTATATTCTATTTTTAATTCATTTGATTAGACATGAAGTTCAATAAACATGTTCCATGAAATGTTACATCATCTAGTTGTTAGAGAAACTGACACAAGCCATTTTTCAGAAGATCTAAAAGGAGAGAATATAATTTTCATGGAAATGAAATTTTCATTTTGATTTAATTATTAATAGTGTTTATTAAACAGCACAAAGTGTGCCACTATGTGTCTGGCTACATCTTCCCTCCAAAATATGTATATTTCTGTAAAAACTTGAACAATGTTCTTCCCAATGGTATCCTGAGGGAGTGTCATGGTTTAACCCCAGCCAGACACTAAGCACCACGCAGCTGCTTGCTCACTTCCCCCACACCCAGTGGGATGGGGGAGAGAATCGGGAAATAAAAGTAAAACTCATGGGTTGAGATAAAGACAGTTTATTAGGACAGAAAAGAAGACAATTATAATAATGATGATAGTAATAATATTATTACAATAATGATAATAATAATAATAATAATTGGAATATACAAAACAAATTATGCACAGTACAATTGCTCACCACTTGCTGACCAATGCCCAGTTTGCTTTTGACCAGCGATCCGCTCCCCAGCCACACTCCCCCCGGTTTACATACTAGACGTGACGTCACACAGTATGGAATAGCCCGCTGGCCAGTTTGGGTCAGGTACCCTGGCTGTGTCCTGTGCCAACTTCTTGTGCCCCTCCAGCTTTCTTGCTGGCTGGGGATGAGAAGCTGAAAAATCCCTGACTTAGTCTAAACACTACTGAGCCACATCTGAAAACATCAGTGTGTTACCAACATTCCTCTCATACTAAATCCAAAACATAACACTATACCATCTACTAGAAGGAAAATTAACTCTAACCCAGCTGAAAACAGGTCAGGGAGTCAAGGCAGACAAAGTTTTTTTCCTCAGTATTGAAGTCAACTGTGTGTTTCCTCAGACACGGTACACAGTTCCTGTACACAAATGCATGCAGTGTGGGGAACAAACAGGGTTATAATCTCATTGGAGTCATGGAGATGTGGTGGGATAACTCAAATGACTAGGGTGCTGTGATGGATGGATACAAGCACTTTAGGAAGGACCAGGCAGGACAGTGAGGAGGGGGATCTGCCCTTGATGTGAAAGCAGTGGGGATGCCTGGAGTTCTGCCTATGGGTAAGTGATGAGTAGTCTGAAAGCTTAAGGGTCAGGATTAGAGGGTAGAGCAATGTCGTGGTTTAACCCCAGCCAGCAACTAAGCACCACGCAGCCGCTCACTCACTCCCCCCCCATCCAGTGGGATGGGGGAGAAAATCAGGAAAAGAAGTAAAACTCCTGGGTTGAGATAAGAACGATTTAATAGAACAGAAAAGAAGAGACTAATAATGATAATGATAACACTAATAAAATGACAACAGTAGTAATAAAAGGATTGGAATGTACAAATGATGCGCAGGGCAATTGCTCACCACCCGCCGACCGACACCCAGCCAGTCCCCAAGCGGCGAATCCCCCCCCCCCACTTCCCAGTTCCTAAACTAGATGGGACGTCACATGGTATGGAATACACTGTTGGCCAGTTTGGGTCAGGTGCCCTGGCTGGGCATGAGAAGCTGAAAAATCCTTGACTGTAGTCTAAACATTACTGAGCAACAACTGAAAACATCAGTGTTATCAACATTCTTCACATACTGAACTCAAAACATAGCACTGTACCAGCTACTAGGAAGACAGTTAACTACATCCCAGCTGAAACCAGGACAAGCAACATGGGCAATGTTCTTGTGGGTATCTGCTACCAACTACCTTATCAGGAAGAAGTTGATGGCTGAAAGAAGCCTCATGGGGGGACTTCAGTGATTCCAATACCTGCTGGAGGGACAACACATCAGGGCACAAGTAATACAAGAGGTTTCTGGAGTGCATTGAGGACAATTTAACACAGGTCATCAAGGGGCCAGCAAGGAGAGGTGCTCTGCTGGACCTTATACTTACAAACAAGGAAGGATTGAGTGGGATGTGCATGTCGGGGGCAGCCTTGTCTGTAGTGACCATGAGATTGTAGAGTTCAGGATCATGAGAGGAAGGAGCAGGGCTTAAAGCAGATTCAAAATGCAGAACTTTTGGAGAGCAGATTTTGGCCTATTCAGGGACCTGCTTGGGATAGAATTTTGGCGATATGGGATCTCCAATATCTCTACAGGATATAGTCTTGGAAAGAAGGGAGATCCAGAAGAGCTGGATGATTTTCAAGGATCACCTCCTGCAAGCTCAGCTAAACAGGGAGCTCCTGTCTAAACTCAGACATGAAAAGGAAGCATACAAGGGGTGGGAACAGGAACAAGTGACATGGGAAAAATATAATACTGTCAAAGCATGGAGGGATGGGATTAGGGAAGTTAAAGCCCATCTGGAGTCAATACTGGTGATGTGAAAGGCAATAAGAAAAACTTGTACAGGTATATCAGCAGCAAAAAAGGCTATGAAAAATGTAGGTCTGCTGTTGAATGGGACATCAACATATCCCATGATGACAAAGGAGATGGAAAAGGACAAGGTACTCAATGCCTTCTTTTCCTCAGTCTTTATCAGTAAGACTGGTCCTCAGGCCCCTGCAATCAGAGGTAAAGTCTGGAGCAAGGAAGACTTACCCTCAGTGGAGGAGTTTGCTAATGATACACCAGATGGTTGCCCTGAGAGGTTGTATTGTCTCAGTCCTCAGAGATATTCAAAAGCCATCTGGGCACAGCCCTGGGCAACCTGCTGTCAGTGACCCTGCCTGAGCAGGGGGGGTGGACTAGATGATCTCAAGAAGTCCCTTCAAACTTCAACTATTCTGTTTTTCTTTTTCAGTTAAGATGTTTTCTTATTTAGCTCTTCTACTAAGGGCTAATGCTGATCCTTCTAGGACTGCGTTTCCATTTGGGCGACTTGTCTAAAAGACACTTCCACTTACATTCTGTTGTCATGCAAGGTTGCTTACCTATTTTTGCAGGAATTCTACAACAAAAGACAATAAGCTGGATAAGATTTGATTGTATAGACAAAGGTAATTTATCCCAAATAGCTGCCTGTAGCAATCTGAGTCTGAACAGAAATTCATCCTAGGTTTATATACATCAACCATTCTGAATGTGTGACATTACCAGTCTTTGCAGTCTTTGCAGTTACAGGCAGATAGATGGATTCGTATGGAAAAAGAGCCTGCTTAAACCTCCAAGGAGAAAAACCTAGCGCTTTAATAAAGTTTTTCATCCCTGCTACCTTAGGTTTGCAAAACCTAATAGCACATGTGTCTCAAAATACCATGTCATGGGTACATAAAATCTTCTTTTAATGTATCTAGTATAAATGTGTAATAGAATGTTTAATCTGAGGAAGCTACATTTTGAAATATGTTCTTCCACAAGTGAATTCAGACACTTCTCTGGCAGACTGATTCTCTTTATGACTAGACAAAGCAGTTAAGGCACCTTCTTTACTGTCATATGACCAAGCAGAGTGGAGAGACTTGGAAGAAATTGTATTAAGTGTTATTTCAGACCATGAAACATCAGATACCACTCATTACCCAAAATGTCATTTGACTTGCATGGTTGTGGAAAACTTTTTTTCCAGGGAATGAAAGAGAAACCACTTGAAGTATAGGAAGTATGCAGTAAGGATCAGGAAGTCAGTAGTAAGATTCATGTCACCTTTCATGCCAGTTGTGATCATTAGTTTCCCACTAAAATTAAATCTGCTTATTTCTGATTTTTTTTTTTCTGTTGTTGTTCAGACTGCTTCTTAGTCTGTATATTCTCCGATGATACAGTTACTGTTTTCACAGGTGGTCAGCCTGAACATTCATACGGGTCTTGTACCATTTCAGCTAGTACCTATACTAGAGGAAAATGTCATTGACCATTAGTTCATAACTGTTCTGGTGATGAGGACACAGAATAGCATAATGTTTGGTGCCACTTATTTTCATTTTCTAGGCAGCTTGGACCTATGCAAAAGCCATTTGGAAAAGTACAAAAAGTAACATGGGTCAGCAGCTGCCTCAGATAAACAGAAAGATTGCTGAAATTGAGAGAAAACTATAGCATACTGCGATGGTCTTGTTTCCAAGCTTCTGCAGCTGAGTGATTTTTGAGATTATTTGATATTTATAGGAACTGTTTCTTACAGTATGATTTGATGCATATGATGCACTATTGCAGCTTTACTGAAGTCTGATCTGTGTTTTATTTGTTTCGCATTTTAATATTACATCAGTTTTTTGTTCTCGTGAGAAACACAGAATGCAGGAACAGGACAACTGCAAATAGTAATTACATTTTTGGCAAAAGAAATCACATCTGCTTGGTTTTTTGTGGGATAAAAAAAGATCACCTTAACTTGCTAGAATGTCACAATTCTCATTCACTATGAAAAGATAGTATCATAAGTGAAGTTTTCAATTATTGTAACCACATGCACCTTGGAATTTTTTTCTGTCTTTGAGGAAGAATTTTTTAACACATTTCACACGCAGTCCTACAGCATGTTCTCCAGCTTAGCCCTCAAATGGACTTTCCATAGGTCACAGCATTATCCTCTGGGATATAACTCAAGATTGAACCAGATCCTTTATGATTTTAGACCTCTGTTTCAGATCAGGTTATATCCCTTTCATATTGCCATGGTAAGGGGGAAATTCTTTTTGCACCCCCTGAAGTAAATCTAGATTTCACTAAGACCATCATAACTGAGCAATCCAATGACTTATGCCTAAGTCATTAGAAAGAATTATGACACTATGCGGCAGGACTTGTATTATTCTCATGCAGTTAAAGTTAGTTTGTAGTGATCTTGTTTATTTAGGCTGTAAACTTTTGGTAGCAAGAACTATCTGTTATGCTAGAATTTTAGTCTCACCTGGGCCTAAAGGTACCATCTGTGATAGAAGCAACCAATAACACACTCCATTCAGAACCAGTGACTACAGGGAGATGAAAAATGAGCATATTTTGACATGGAAATTTTCCCTGACATGTTGTATATCTAATATGTGTACTACTTTGTACATTCTGGAAAAAATCTGTGTTTCTTTTCAAGTACACCTTATTTTCAGCAGACTGAAAGAATAGAAATGAGTAAATGAATATTAATTTTCTTGGAGCTTAGGGAACATTTTACTTCCATGTTTACTTGTTTGCCTAGCTTTGGTCTACTGTGTTCCAAAAAGCATAGTGGAAATTATTTCAAAGACTCTGTGAGAGATGAGAGACAATAAAGTTAACTTCTGAGCTGGTGATAGCACCTGTAATGTTCACTGAAGAACTCAACAGAAGTTGCAGGTGCTCAGCACCAATTTGGATTAGTCACTAAGAACATGCATGGCTAATCTTAAAGGTGAAATGGCCAAGTAATAAATCCCTTTACAAAAATGATGAGAGAAGCTTAATGATGGTGGAGTGAATGCTGCTGCTGTTATAAAACTTCATGCTTTGTTGCAGATTGGTGTATACACTTAAGGCAAAATGTGTCCTTATATTTGCCAAATTACATGATTTTGTGATGGCAGATCCATATTTAGTTATTAATTGTTCATATCCCTTTCGATTGATGTTGGCTAAATCCACCTCTCTAGAGGTGGATTACACAATTAATCCTTTTTACCTGTGATTTAACTCATTTCCCTTTCACTTAATAAAATACTTTCACCAATAACAATGCTATGTTAAAACATATAATGATACTTCTACTTTTCCAGTGAATTAGTCTAACTAGCCTATTATGTTAATACAGGAGTTATTAAGTCACTCATTAATTCTGTCTGCAAGTATGACACCCAAGGAAGCAATTTGTGTTTGGTATAATTGCCATCATTTGAAAAGCCATTTTTATGAAGCAAATTATTTTTTTAACACATTCAGTTCCTTATTATCAATCTCATAACTGATACCATTTTCCACTTGCTTGGCCATCTCATTTCCCAGGTTCAAGATTAAATCATGCTGAGGTATCACCTAACTCCTTTCCTTGATCTATACCTTGCCTTCTGATATTAAATCAGCCTGTAAGTCACTACACCATTTGCATGTCCTTGCCATGCCGGATAGTATCGCAATCTCAATGTTATAAAAACATAAAATCATTCAGCACCGATTACAGAGTTGCAGAGGTGCCGTTAGGTAGCTGTGACTGATCAATAAGGACTTTCTATCTGGAGTTCCCTGGTGAGAGAAATATCTTGGCTCTTGACCTTGCACTTTACACTTCATTCTGTGATATATTATATGTCAAGATATAGCAGATGGTGAGGGATGCAATGGGAGGTGACTACATTACACCCTATTCTCAACGGCCTTTGACTTTAACTGCAGCACTTACATTACTCTGCCTTTGCCTCACCAAGTTGAGAACCGAAATGTTGTGACTGGCTCTCTATCACCTCTGACCATCAGTTTTTTGCATTAGGCTCACTTCCTTTTCTGTCTTTTTCTGCTTTTCTTTCACATAGCATTTCCTTTCTTCTATTAATACCTATTCCAGTTTCTTCTCCCTCAAGGGGGTTTTCTTTGTTGTGAAATTTGGTTCTGGTGAATCAGTCTGATGCTTCTTCAGAGAAAACATTCTCAGTGGTGGAGAAGGGGCACATCACAGCTTAGGACTAGCCATACAGTCCAGCAAGAGAAGCAATAGTGAAAAGTAAAACAAAACAAAATCTACAATGCGGTTTTTCAGTATGCTTTGTCCCCTGCAGTCGAAAATAGGGAACTGCAGACCAATTTTTCATAAAGTTAAATGAAGCATACAGAGTAAACAACAGATATTCTTTTCAGGAGCATATGGATTGAGCACAGGTACCCCTTTTATTTAGAGTTTCAAATAAATGATGCTGCAGCTGTTAATGAGATGCTGCTATTTTAGTAAAAGTACCCGACTAGCGTAAATTGCATTAGGTGTAAATTACTGTTTTCACCGATGACACTATTGTTACACTGCTGTTCTCTACAATGAAGTCTGTCTTTCTCTTCCCATTCATCATAACTAGGTAAGTAACCAAATGAAATTCATTAAACCCACTGCAGGGTGAGGGTTTTCAAAACAAAGTCCTAGGATTTGGCTATGCTACCTCCAGTAACGTCATTGCAACCGCATGGCTAAATCCCCAATTATCACTTAGAAAATGTACTAGATGGTGTCAGACTTATTAGCATGATTATACATGAGGTGCTGAAGAGGGAAGGTAATCATACCATTGCATAATTGGTTTTCACTAATATGGATAGCACTGGGTTTCAAGTCAGACATTGAGCAAATACATGATGTATCCCCTTTTAAAGGGAAAGTAAAGCTTCAGTAAATTGATAATCTTATTGTTGTTTCACGGTCTTTAGAAGAATTAGGAATACAGTTCTAGCAGCACTAGTAAACACAGATAGGCTTCAATATCTGAAAAAGAAAAAAAAAAAAGCCGTAAAGCAACACTTTGGCCATCAAGTTTAGAAAATCCTTAAAAAGCCCTCAACAAGAAAGAAGTGGCATGTAGTAATCCTGTAAAATGATGTAATCTGTAGGGGAAGGGGAATAAAAAGACTGTAACAAAAATGATCCTTATTTTAATAAGGATTAAGAATTTGCTTAAATTTGTGTAGGAAAAGTGGATGCCATGCTTAAACACCTGGAGAAGGAAATCAGCCCAGTTTACAGAGTTTGAGAACCAGCCACTCTCCAAAATTGTGACAAATGCATTACTCCATTTGCTTCCAGTCATAAAGAATTAAATAGCTCATTCTTCATAAATGTCTTTGCAGGTAACAGATATGTGTGAAAACATGCATGAGTCCACAAAAATCTGAACTGAATACCTGAAAATCAATTACAGAAGTTTGAGAATAAATGTCTGAGATTTTTTAATCTTTAAAGAAGAAATATCATGCATCCCATCAGAAATAGGTGCAATTCTGTATTACTAAGCTGACACAGAAAAAAAGAGGAGAAAAGGTAAAATCCTGCCCCTTTGAAGTCAAGAGCAAAACTCATCTCGACTGTGTTGGAAACAATATTTCCCAATGATTACATGAAAACCACACTATGCAAAGCAAGCAACATGTACACGTTGAAGCAGATACACAATTTACTAAAAAAACTAGCTACAGGTAATCATGGGCTAATCACAAGTAACAAGTATCTGTAAGAAAAGGAAAAGCAAGGGAATAAAAATTATTCATTACCCAGCCAATGACTTATATTCATAATAAATGACCTCTGGAACAAGGTCTGCTAGCACATGAAGGAATACAAAAATCTTTCTAAGTTCTTAGTTCTGAAATTTAAACATAAAAGTAAACTTCTTGTTAAAAAATACTTTTTTTTCCCCCTCATAAAATAATGACACATTTCTCACTTCAAAAGTATATTTTCATTATGAAACAGATTCTGGAAAACAAGAATTTACATTCATCGAATATAAATGCTCCACTAATTTCACTGGGACTACCCATAGAATATGCTGCTTCAAAAAAGTGAGATTGGCAAAGAAATCTATCTTTCAAGTATGTTCAATTACGTATCTGATTGTCTCCTTGACTTTTTTCCTAGTAACATTTTTAATTGTCTAGACATTCAAGATTTTCTTTGAATATAGAAAATACATTTAATGTAATGATTGAAAAGATGAGAGCACTATGGGGATAATGATGTTTTTTTCACCTAGAGTGCTGATGTTATTCTTACGTGAGAATTAATGATTTGTTGTATGCACTTGTTTGTTTGTCTGCTTTATATTTGACCATACCTAATTAACCCTTGAAGAATATACAATCCCCAAGGCTTCCTTTAAGGTGTACTTTCAACATGTGAAGCCTAGCTAGCCTTAGCAAATGATAGGAACATTCGTGACATTTACTAACAAGCAAAATCAGAACTGCAACAGGGATGTATGTGATTCCACACACTTCACCTTGAAGAAGCACATCACCTTGGAATGAAAGTTGACTTTTAAGTGAACTTAAGCAGCACTTGATCTTGTTTTGACAGCTTGTCTTTGATGGCATGCATGTATATATCCTTCAGGAAGTTAATGTAGGGTACTTACTTTCAGGTAAGCAGTGAATTTAATATATTGGAATTATCCTTCCTTAAGGATCTTGCTTGCAAAATTAATCTCTAGTCACTTATAAAAACTTTTGCTTTAGGCACTAAAATCTAGTGACCTAACAGCCAACTCAAACTTTAAAAAAATAATTACCCAAAGAAAATGTATTGCTTCTGATTGCAGTGAGTGCAGAAGAAGATTTCTCATTGATTTCATTAAAAGTAAGCGTAGGTGCTTTGTCATCAGTACAGCTCAAAGGGAATATATTCCAAACTCAGATTGGGAGTTATTATTTCTATATATGTTTGAAGGCTAAGGATTGAGATGACTCTGCTTATCACCTTACACATATTGTTTTGAGTTTGCTTGAACAAACTACACAAAAGGTCTTTATACCGCATATTCTGTTTGAATGAAAGTATACTGAAGAGCTAAATTTACGCTGATTCATGTCACAGAAAAATAAATAATTGCAGATCTAAGAAGACTACTGGTCCTGTTAAAGGATTTTCAAAGAGTATATGGATGTCTTCTAAGAGGCAAGCTATCTTTAATGTTTCTTTTCTTCTTTAGCACAGGTTTTAATACTAGTCTTTTTTTTTTTTTTCAAAAGCAGTTGTGACATAATTTTTTGCCAGTACTTGTCAGTCAACATTCTGTTTTAAGATGATCACTTCAGCACATGATGCCTTATTGTACGTGGCTCAAGCTTTTCAAACTAATCATTACAGACATTTGGGAGGAGAAAAAAATCTCATCTAATTAATTCTCAAAATAGTGAGCCTTTAAGGGACTGGCATGTATTACTTTAAAATACTTCTGCTTATGAAATGCAATCCAGGGCCAAAACTAGGGTGTAATAAATTGTTAACTGTGCAAAGTAGGCTTGTTTTCCCTTTCACTGCTCTAAACTGTTAAAGTGGGATCAATCTCTGCCCTGTTTTGCTAGTAATTTATTTTTAATAATACAAGAAATGCTCCCTTAAGTCTCTGATGCAGATTTTCTGAAGTCAGGGAAGAAAGTTAATTTGAACACATCTGCACCATCAAACATAATTGCTTCATAACACACTTGCATGCTGATTCAGTACATCATTCTGTCATTTCATTTATGTGAAAGAGATGGTAGCATACTATGCAGCAGCAAGCTATAGGAACGGACATTTGCAGCAGGGGAAAATTCAGAAGGATTTCCAAGCAATTACAAAGATCAATAGACAGATAACAAACATATATTTTGTAAAAAAAGAAGTGTTTAAAATAAATAAAATAAAATTATGATTAAAATAATTAAAGTTCAGTTAAAGGTGATTCAAGAAATGTCAGCTCCTGTATGCATAAATTTGTAATATTTCTCTGTGTTTTATATTTTTTGGGATAATATTTCTGCTGAAGGTCAGACTGGGCCTATCATGGGCAAAAATGTGGATACTAGAAAATATTTTTTTCCTTTGCAGTTCCTTATTATTCCTTGCCTGCCTGAATATAGATGCTGATTTGCCAACTCTGAAGGGGCAGCCTTATTATCTCCTCCTGTACACACCTAACGTACTATGGAGTACAACTGAAAGGTTGCAGCAGGGAATTTATCATCATCCAACTCCTACATAGCACAATCCTTGCTAGCGATTCTTTTCATATACATTCCCAAAGGAAGTAATTAAGGTACCAACATAAATATAACTTTTTCTTGTCTTTTACTATGTTCTTGATAATTTCTTTAGATATTAATTTTTACATCCTACACTCCAGTTGCATTTTCCAGGTACAGCATGATAATACTATTTGGCTTGACATCATGAGCTGACCTTTAATAACAGAAGATTATTGTTTCCATCAGACATAATAGCAACAAACAGCCTTTGGATGCTGCACTGTCCCTTCAAAGTGCAGGAGGTCATCCCTGGCACTGCTGCAAATGGCATCGCGATTCCCAGATGTTTAAATGAATGTGACATGGATTGCTCTTCATGGTTTGAACTCTTTTAAGCACAGATGGAACGAACTGGTTCAGTGAGCATGAGTTACCTGTAACCGTGTGGGCTCTGGAAACCTATGCCTGGCTTGGTCAGCCATAAAAGTATGAGGGTGAAGCTGCCCAGGGTGTCAGTCTGTCCAGAGAGGTCTGTACTGCTAAGTGGACACAGAGGAGGTTGACTGTCGTATCAGGTAAGAGAGGTGTTTTAACTGTGCTGCTTTGTAGAAAACAAGTTGCATTTTTAAAAGCATAGACTTCCAGCTGGGTCTACCTATTTGAACAACAGACGTTTTTATGACTCACATAGCCAGTTGGGGTTTACCAATATTTTACAGGGTTATAGGTAACTAAAGATCACTGAGCCATCTGTGCTTAGCACATTTTAATGGGATCAACCGGTTCAATGAACCTGTATACTGTATTTAAAAAGCCTCTAGCCAGTTACCTAACTAAAGGCATGAAGGAAGAAATACAGAAAGGCTAATACATTGAATTATTTTCTACTCTGTGATTCAGTCCAATACCTGAACCTCCCATTTCCTGGTTAGCTTAAATGGCGGACTAAGTTTCTGAGCCATGAGACTAGGTAGAGAAAAAATAAGAAATCTATTAACCCTTCCTCAGTAAAACAACTCAGAATAGTAGGTGAGAAATGAGTACATTATAAAATCTCAATATTCAGCAATTTAGTAAGTGTAAACAGAACACCTGTGTTGGTATATTCTAGCACATGTTATACAAGATATTAACTTCTAGAGAAACAGAATTCTGAAAGATCTCTCTTAGGACATACGTATTGTCTTTAGAAAGACCATACTGAAGAACTTTTCAACAATTTAGGCTTTTCCTAAACATCATGGTTGTGAGTCTTGTGGTAGGACCCTTATTATCTAATTGGAAGAATTAAACTCTCCAAGAACAAACAGGAAGATAGCGATGATAGAATATGATTTTTTTTTAACAGTTCTTTTACATAATTTTGTATACAGATATTCAGTATCATCAAAACCTTGCTTTTACCTTCTACTAACTTACCGGTGTCTTGCAACGCTGTATTGCTTGAATATATACATTCAGATATATATATATATATATATATATAAAATTGTGTGTGTGTTTATATAAATAGTGGAATTTTCGCAGCCAGGTTCTGACTGCTCTATACTGGCATTGTAACATTTACTACTGAGAAATACACCCTTGGAAACTAAGCACTTACTATCCACCCATTTAAAAATCAAAATAACTGAGAGAAGCTATGAAATCTAAGGAAAAGCAGATTCCTTTCATCCAGACTTTTTCCCTTGAATTACCAGATGAACTCTATAAACTAAACACAGAAGGCTGAAGAAGGTGGATTACACAGCAATATCTGGTACTAATGGTTGAGTCCAGCCCTGGCAAAAAGGCACTGTGTGGATAATGCCACCTTCTTATAGATTGGTTTTCCTGATACTGAATTGTCCTTGTGCACTCTAGATAGGGAGTTAGACAAGCTAACACCCACACTCGCTGACACCATTGTAACTATGTAATTTGCACTTTGAATAGCTTCTCCACAGAATTGCAGTCAAAGAGTGCATGCTACACTGCATATATCCTTTGTGTCACAGCCATTCAATTATTTTTTATTCGCTTTTTTGCTGATAGAACCACAAACACTTTTTTGTTTGTCTGATTTTTCATTTGAAATTAGGCCTATACAGATGGTAAAGGAAAAAATGAAATTAAAATGAACAATATAGTGGGGAAAAAAAATATACTGACAGCAATTCTTGAGATATTCTGCACTTGAATATCACATCCTAGCACTCAGATTTAATTCACTGTAACTAAATTTGTGTTCTGGTGTACACTGGAGGAAAAATCAGGACCTTGGAGACAATCTAAAGCATATCAATCAATATTTGCGACTTTAAAAGTCCTCAAACGGATTCTGTGAACTTAATTTTCTTCTATAAAGCTTCTGTTGGTGCAATCTGCAGCATAGCTTTCTAGCTACTGATACATTATGTTGTTGGCATGGATCTGTAATTTTTCATTAGCCAGTGATTCAGTATTCCCAGTTTTCTTTACACCAAAATAGAAGGGATGTTCTTCAGTTATTGCACTGGAAAATGCTCTTGGGTATATTGCACCTAAAGGGAACAAATTCATTATATAGCAGAACAGTATAAAACTGCAGTTACTCCAAGGTGACAATTATATTTCAAGATATTAGTTTGCTGTTTTGATGATGGCCCTAGTTTTACTTTTAGCGGGTAGATCAACACGAACAATTCCGTAATAGTATGCAAGATACTCAATTCACATTCCTCATTTGTATCGGTGTTACAGTGAGTCTTCAAAGGAGATAAAATATAATAAAAGGAAGATGTTAAACAATATTAAACGTCATACTGGTTCTGCATATTTGCCGAATGTAACTCCAAAATGCTAATATTGTTAATAGAAAATTGTCTTTTTCATCTGAGACATAATCTTACACAAAGTGTGTCGGGTGTATACTTGGATCGTCATGCGTTTTACTGAAGGGAGGAATCAAAAACTGTTCAGGAAGCAGGGAAAAGCCAAATACAGCACAATGAATGAATCCGAAGCTTTCTAAAAGTGCTAGAGGTGAACGTATATGCGCATAAATATACACAGACACACAAATATGCGCTCCAGCTAATGAGAGATGGACGCGATGTTTGGGAGACTGACGACTCCCAAACTCTGAAGCTCAGCCCCATCTTCCCCGGCGGCTGCCCCCGCCGCCGCTTCTCTGTCCGGCTTCGGGCTTGCCCGTGCCCCGGGGCGGTCCCGCCTGTCCGCAGCCCTCGGGCTGGCCCCGCCCCCG